>NW_007741645.1:24393-25010 GCF_000696425.1 Galeopterus variegatus | reverse complement strand
AAAAAAAAAACATATTGCCTTTACAGAAGCACAGACATGTATTGGAAACAATTGAGAAAAAGTTTTTCAAATTTAAATTTAAGGACATTCCATATGTAGATAAACTGGAAAGGATGATCCAATCTAACAAAATGCCTTGGGTCCTTCCAGTGTCATATTTAGCACATCCCATCATTTCTAATAAGTATTTAGACAGCTGAAATTAGAGAATTCTGAAATCTTAAGCAAAAGCAGTTAACCTTGATCAAGTCTTAATAATTAATATCAGTAGCTGGCAGCTGAGCCTGGATATCATCATATATTATAGATGATGAGGCTACAGTGATTAAATCTAGAGTTTGATGAGACTATTTTCCCCATGGTTAGAAAACATATTTCGTACCTTGTTTTACTACCAGGTGTATGGCTTTCCCCACTACAGCAACTGGGCAACATTTGAGATTTATAAAGTGAGTACAAGCTTGAGTCAGGAATGGCTGGCAATTTAAACTCTAGCCATTTCAAAGTGAAATTCCAAATCTAATTGAGCTCCAATGGCTGTGAGCAGCTTCTATGATCAAGTTTTTAAAAATCCCTCCTCCAGTGGGTGCTGCTACCTTTGTTCCGGCTCCCCTGTC
>NW_007741645.1:17414-23031 GCF_000696425.1 Galeopterus variegatus | reverse complement strand
GACCTTGAGAGAATTATATTAAGTGAAACAAGTCAGGCACAGAAAGAGAAATACCACATGCCCTAACTTATTGGTGTGAACTAAAATAAATAAATAAATTCACACACACACACACAAAACCGGGGTGGGGGGGAGAAGACATAACAACTACAGTTCCTTGAAGCTGGTACGACAAGCAAACAGAAAGGACATTGTTGGGTGGGAGGGAGGAGAGGGAGGAAGGAGGGGGGTTTCAGTAATGGGCCACAATAATCAACCACAATGTATATCGACAAAATAAAAATTAAAAAAAAAAAAAAAGGAAGACAGAACTCTCTTATAAAGTTTCGGAGGCATACAACTCCCTCGTGGTCTGACGTCCTCTGCTCCTCTCAGCTCTCTCATGCCTCCTTGACAGTAGCAGATACAGGCACAGCAGGGCAGAGAAAGATATATATCTTATTTGTACAAGATGCTGCTTCACCCTGACCCAAGGTAAACACTCAGGACCCTTGAGGAGTAAAAGCAAATATGGGTTTTCTTATAACAAATTAAATGCCATGATAGAAAGAATGGGATAATAAAGAATGACTTTGATATCAAAGCATTTTCTTCTTTCTAGTTTAATATATTAAAATGTGTAGAATTACATGTATATTCTTTTTGTAACATGCTTAAAACATGGGTGAAATACATTATATACATTTATAACACGAAAATTTTACTGTGTTTTGTTATAATATTGAAATGTAAGTATACATTTAAACTATAAGGAAATACACAGGATTAAAAACAGTTTGTATGTTAAACATACACATGTTAAATGTGAGAACATGTGTAAACAACTGTATTATAATTATTTCAGTCCTCCTTTCTGGATAATTTAGGGCCAAATTAAAGAAACACCTACTGTTCACAACCTGTTTTGAGTCCTGTATAGACTAGGAAAAGCAAACAATATGATTCTCATTCTCACAATGTATATCGACAAAATTAAAATTAAAAAAAAAAAAAAAAGGAAGACAGAGCTCTCTTATAAAGTTTCGGAGGCACACAACTCCCTCGTGGTCTGACGTCCTCTGTTCCTCTCAGCTCTCTCATGCCTCCTTGACAGTAGCAGATACAGGCACAGCAGGGCAGAGAAAGATATATATCTTATTTGTACAAGATGCTGCTTCACCCTGACCCAACGTAAACACTCAGGACCCTTGAGGAGTAAAAGCAAATATGGGTTTTCTTATAACAAATTAAATGCCATGATAGAAATAAGGGGATAATAAAGAATGACTTTGAAATTAAAGCATTTTCTTCTTTGTAGTTTAATATATTAAAATGTGTATAATTACATGCATATTCTTTTTATAACATGCTTAAAACATGGGTGAAATACATTATATACATTTATAACACGAAAATTTTACTGTGTCTTGTTATAATATTGAAATGTAAGTATACATTTAAACTATAAGGAAATACACAGGATTAAAAACAGTTTGTATGTTAAACATACACATGTTAAATGTGAGAACATGTGTAAACAACTGTATTATAATTATTTCAGTCCTCCTTTCTGGATAATTTAGGGCCAAATTAAAGAAACACCTACTGTTCACAACCTGTTTTGAGTCCTGTATAGACTAGGAAAAGCAAACAATATGATTCTCATTCTCAGTGTTCATCTGGGAAGATGAACAGGTGGAAATTTAAATGACAAGAAATATTTAAGTGGGTTCAAGTAAAACATAATATTGTGTGACATCACAATGACTCGCTGACACCTAAACTTCATAGAAAGTAATTCAATTAATGTTCAGAGAGTCAGAGATTCTCTTAGGCATTTGCAATGAATGAAGGTACAAAGGAGGTAGATGTTTACCAGTTTTGAAGGGAGGTAAGATTTGTATAGACAGGAGGGGAAGAAAATACTAGGAAGCAGTGTCCCATCTCTTTGGCAGCAAAAAAAAAAAAAAAAAGTTTTAAAACAGAGAAGATATTTTAAATAACCAAATCTACAATACCTGAATTTGTAATTTCTAATCTATTTTATTATAGCAGGTTTCCCCCCAAAAAAACAATAGATTTTAAATCACTAAGACCTCAATGCAGAGTTTATTGCAATCATTTTACTAGACAAAGGACTTGAAAATTTTTTTAGGGCCGGCCCATGGCTCACTCGGGAGAGTGCGGTGCTGATAACACCAAGGCCACGGGTTCGGATCCCATATAGGGATGGCCGGTTGCTCACTGGGTGGGCGTGGTGCTGACGGAGGGAGGGGGGTTTCGGTAATGGGCCATGATAATCAACCTCATTGTATATTGACAAAATAAAATTTAAAAAATTTAAAAAATTTTAAATTTAAAAAATTAAAAAAAATAAAAAAATAAAAAATAAATAAAAAAAATTTTTTTAAACCTCAGTTTCTATAATTGTAACAGAGATACTAAACACAATGACTAGAGATTACTCAGTAGTGTCCTGAGGCTCTAATTGTCCAGTGTAAGACAATAAAGATGAATATGTGTCTCAGGTTGCAAATACAATGAAATGTTATGAACTGTTTTTAAGGGTAAAATTTCTACCCACTTGTGTAGTGAGTTGTTGCTATATGTTATGATATACATTGACATAGTCCATAGATTGAGCTACAAATACTGAAACATTTTCTTTATTCAAGCTAACCCTATCCATCCATTTCAAACACTGAAATGATTTTGCCTGTAAATTGTAAATAAATTGCATTTTATAATGACTATCTTTTCAAAAAGACAGAGGAAAATGACAAGCGAGCATTGNAATTGCATTTTATAATGACTATCTTTTCAAAAAGACAGAGGAAAATGACAAGCGAGCATTGTGCTATTGATATATCTAGCCACAGGGTGTCATTCTAGGAGTACAGATCATTCTGTCTAGAAGCAAAACTCTGGCAGCAGATACCAGGCACCATATCATATTTAGTATGTTGAATATATAATAAAAGATCCCAACTCTTAGCAAAATTTAATACTTTATTATAATCAGCAATCTATGTCATTAGATATTTTCCTACATATATTTCGTAATTTTTAAATTATGTTTAAAATGAAAGTATGACGAACCCAAACTAAAATTTCTCAAGTCATCCCAACCTTAGTGAATTGAATTAGTCATTGCTTGCCTTTGGAACATAGTGAAAGTCATATACAATAGGTACTGCTGTCTTATATTCAGAGAGAGTTATAAGAAAAAACATGAAAGTTGACTGCGAGTATATTTACAAAAGTATTTTTGCCTTTAAAAATTGTTTCCATTTATTATATCCAACTATTAGACTTTGTTGTACCAACTCAAGGCTCAAGTAAAATCCATGCATGGCTGATATTGCTAATTTATGATGAATCTGCAAACCTTTTAAGCCTAAAGTTAATATAGACTCGGAAACTACAGTCATACCCAAATCTATTTAAACTTGGCACCAAGTAGACCACCTTGCCCTCTCTCTCATTAGGTGCAACTAACTTTTTTAGCTACCCAAAAAAGGGTAGCTTTAAGCATTGTGGGGAAATAAGGTAAAAATGGACTAGAATGACCCCTGTGATCATTAAAGAAATTGACAGATTAGAGTTCATAAGAGGTGACATTAGCCTGACATTTTGAATCTCCCTTCTTTAGTCACTAGTAATTTGGGGGGAAAAGCCTCTATCAGAAACTTGAGATGGAAACTACCTTGTGCCTATTTATACTGCATACCCAGCCAATCACGTGCAGAAAACAGATAAAAATTGTATTCATTCAATAAGCAAGCTTTTTTGAGTTATGTTACCACAATGGAGAGAAAACTAGACATGCTTCTTTACTAGACATGCTTAGTCTGTGGTGGGTGAGAGACACGAAATCGAAAAACCACACAAGTAAGACATAAAGTTCCAACGTGGTTAGTGCTAAGAAAGAGAAATATACCACATGGCTACAGATACTCATTTTACCTGGTCATAGAGATCACAGAAGGATTTTCTGAGTAAGCCAGAGCAGAGCTAGGGTGTGATTGATGAGTAATAGTTAATGGATCAGACAGAGAATAGAAAAAGATCAGGTATGAAGCTCTGTAGATCAGACAGCATCGTGAGCTCTAGGAACTGAGGAAATTCAGGTTGCCGGTATTTAGACAGTGATGACAATATGTTGCAAGAAGACTGAGGTAGTAGTCAATGAACCAAGTCAAGAATTTTGGTCTTTGATATTTGATCTTTATCCTAAGAGAAAGAAGAAGCTGATGAAAGTTTCTAAGCAAGCACAAGGATGCGGGAAGGAAAAGAGGTGAATATTCCAGGGTCAGATTTGCACTTTAAGGAAGATTATTCTGAGTTCAGGATGCAAAAGAAATGTTGGCAGACAAAGATGGTTCTAGAGAAACTAGTTACAAGATAGAAAATGGAAACTTGGATTAAGGAGGTAAGAGTTAAACATTAAAAGAAGATGGATTGAAGCATATAGAAATTTCATTTCTGTCTGGAGATTTCATGTGGGGATAGATCTTTGATTTCATCTCCATAATGGCTGGTGAGTCTCCATCCTATAAAATAAATTGGCTCAAGGGGATTTAATCCCTTCAATCATCACCCCGAGGAGGGTGAAAGATTTCTTGACATCTAATCCTGTCTCTCAATTACTCATGCATATGTTTATATATTTATATATATATATCACCACATATTCTCCCCAAAATTGTTATGCCAATTTAGACTTTCACAAAAAATGTATGGAAGTTCCAATTTTCCCACATTCTTGGTAATTTTGAGTTCTGCCAATCTTTTTTTATCTTGGCTTATAAAACTTAAAAAAAAAAACTCACTGTTTTGACATTTCTTCAATTATCAAGCAGTTGAACACATTTTCACATGTTTATTAGTTATCATTATATCTTCTTTAATAAATTGTCTATTTCTATAATTTGTCCAGTTTTATCTTGGCTTATAAAACTTAAAAAAAAAAACTCACTGTTTTGACATTTCTTCAATTATCAGGCAGTTGAACACATTTTCACATGTTTATTAGTTATCATTATATCTTCTTTAATAAATTGTCTATTTCTATAATTTGTCCAGTGCTACTATAGTGCTTGACTTTTTCTGAAGGATTTGTAAGAGCAATAGTCTTTATGTGTTTTGCAAATCATCTTCCTGTTTGTTTAATAAGAATGAGTTAAGGACCTCTGTTTTCCCTCAAACTGTACTCCATCTTACAGTTTCTGCTTTTTCGAAATTTTTAATTTTCTTGTAACTTCAGCCAGTTCATGGCCACCGAGTCCCATTCTCACTTCCCCATGGGGTTTTTTAATTTAGCAAATAAAATCATAGGATAGTCAATCAAATTTGAAGTTCAGATAAATAACATAATTTTTTAGTATAACTTCATCTCATGTCATAGTTGGGACATACTATACTATGAAATTAGTGTTGTTTATCTGAAATTCAAACTTAATTGGCTTCTGCATTCTCTGTGGCTAGCTTATCTTTGCTTTAATTTCTCTTGTCATTACAAGCTGCCCAATTCACTCCATATTAGTCCATGCATATTCTAAAGAAAAAGAATAATATTATACTATACTTTCTCAATTTGGACAAAGAATTTCCTTTTAAGTTAATGTACAAGCTGCTG
>NW_007741645.1:7092-16917 GCF_000696425.1 Galeopterus variegatus | reverse complement strand
TATATCACCTTCCCGTTTGGAGTTTTTTGATAAATCTGAAATAACAGTTTTAAACTATAAATCGTACTGATTTTGATTTTTTTTTTTTTAGTTTTAAAATACAATTATTTGATAAAGGCCCTACTTCTTCATATATCTAGGTATTTCAGAAAAATCAAGCATCTAGATGGTAGGCTAAGTAATAACTTACTAAAGATCTCCATCTCCTACCCCTGGAACCCATGAATGTATTACTTTACATGTTACAGGTAATTCATAAATGAGATTTAATAAAGCATCTTGAGATAGGGAGATTATCCTGAATTACTAAAATGGACTCCATGTACTACTCACAGGAGTATTTACAAGAGAAAGACAGTAGGGTTAGAGTCAGAAAAGGTAATAGATGATGGAAGCAGAGTTACGGAAAAGGAAAGGAAATGATCTCCCCTAGACCCTCCGGAAAGAATGCAGCTCTGCCATCACCTTGATTTTAGCCCATAACATCCATTGTTTGGCTTCTGACCTCCAGAATAGTAAGATAAAAAATAAATATGTGCTGTAATTAAGTCACATGGTTATTTGTTACAGCAGCAATAAGAACTTAATGCAATGACAATGTTCTGAATATTTTCATGTTTTCATGAATAGCAATACATTTCATTCAATATAAACATAAGTGAGATAGGATGAAATCATTACATTATTCATTTTAGTGCTTATATTATTTTAACCCCCCCCCCTTTTTTTTTACCTATTTAAAGGTAAGAAATATATAAAAATAGGCTTGCTACAAGAGAACTCAATGTTCTGTGCTCTCCCACTATATATCGACAAAGATGCACTTTTTCATTTTTGGTTTTCATTATTAAGTATTCCCCAAGAGTAAAGATTTTTGAAGTATTGTGAACTTTGTGTTATGTTGCCAGGATATGTTTCATAAATGTAAAAATAAGTAAATAAAGACTAAAACAAAAACCATTATTCTTCTGAAGATTGATGCATGCAGTATAAGTTTAGTTAGTTTGAATATACACAAAAACTTTTGAAAGTCAAGGTGGAAAAATATTAAAATACTCTATTTTGAAAGTCCTATCTTTTGTTTCTCACATACATAAAGACACTCACACTTGACTATTCTGTTTCAGAAAATTGTTGGATTTTTTTCTTCTTCATGCATTCATTTACAGTAACATGCTTTAAAAACAGTTTCAGAGAAAAAAATTATATACAACTTAACTATACTGTTGTGTTCCTAATAAAACAGAAAAATGACATGTTACAAAGCCATAACTACAGGGAGTTTCAGAAGATATATTTGAAAAGGTCTAGTGGATTAGTACTTAAAATGGTCCAGCTGCTGTTGAGTTTGCCTTTAATGTTAGGTTGAACATATTTTCAAACACAACAAATTAGGTTACCAAGTGTACCATATTTCGTCCAAGAAATGCCATGTTTATAATTTTATACACTTTGGAACTCTAGAATTTTTTTTTTTAAACTATTTTCTTAATAGTAATCTGTTTCATTTGATTATAATTTATTTTACTAGAGTTTAAGAAATGAATATATGGCATGAATGGATTCTTTTTCTCCCACTAAAGACACGTTTCCATCGTAAAAACTGAGGAATCTCCTAAAATATTTATATGACTTAGTTTTTTTTGTTTGTTTGTTTTGTTGTTAACATTGAAGTCCTATAGAAGAAACACTATGGGGCCGGCCCGGTGGTGCACTCGGAAGAGTGTGGCGCTTGGGAGCGCAGTGGCGCTCCCGCCGAGGGTTCGGATCCCTTATAGAGACCGGCCCGCTCACTGGTTGAGCGCGGTGCAGGCGCGACACCGAGGGAACACATATTGTGTAATTCTTGTAACAACCTTGTGGAATACATATTCATTGTACACATAAGGAAAATGAGTCTGAAATAATTTCACTTTCTCCAAAGGCTGTGATTTTAGGAAATATATATTTGTATCTTAGATCTCAGTAATGTCTAAATTACACTTTTTGAGACTGTAGTTCAACCATGGTCCTTAAGTTGATTTATGTATAGTATAATTATGTATTGTAATGTATAGTATTTAAGCTATCAAATCTTGTGACTCAGAAGGATATTATCTACCTTACAATAATATGTCTGAGCCAGGAGATGCTAGGTTATGCTGTGTAAAAAGCATTCCCCAAAATTGCAGTGGGATTGTTTATTGCTTATTTATAACAATCTAATTTTGATTTTTACTTTTCTCCAGGACAACTTTCCTCCATTTGTTTAGTATTCCAGTGTGTTCTATGTAAATTGTGTTTTCTGTACCATAAACACATACACATACACCCCTAAAACAAACTACATAAGAGCCCAGAAAGGGAAATAAAAAGAAAGGGGGATAGGAGAGATAAATATAAAAAGAGATTTAAAAATAGTTTCTTTTACAGCTGAAAAGTAAAGGTCAAGAAACAATGATAAAAATTTGTAAGAGCAAAAAAATAGTGTGCAGAAGTAACTAAAGATCCATTGCATAAATCACAAAATGCCCCTTAGGTTAAACAAAATATTTGAGATAAATAAACAATAAAAAGAAAACCTAAGAGGTTGCTACTGGTAAAAAATATAACAGTATGTAAAATAAGATTGAGCAGGTTCTTGAATAACAGAGTCTTGAATAACTTCTGAAATATACTAGAATATGTCTAAGCTTAAAAACCAGTTTCAGACAGGATAAGCAGGCCTTTAAGAGCGTGTCCCATGAAGTTGCTTTTGGCTAAAAAATGCAGGCTTGACAGACTGTGTCTGAGCCAGTGTGATAATTCTTCATTCCTGTATAATTAGCATTGAGAATGCTGATCTCATTTCCCTTTGCTACAACTTCTTTTTATCTCTCTCTCTTAGACGTGAGTTTAACAGAAAAATCTATGGTCTGTACAACATGTTGTTCATAGTTACAAGTCTGTTTTACTCCCACAAACATACATATAATAGCTGAACAGACTCAAAAAGAATTTAGAAATTTAAAGTTTTAACTCTCACACTTCCACAGATTTAAGATATCCTTCACTCTCTTTTCGTGTTGTTTTGCTTCTTTCTCTTTTTCTTGTACTTGAAAGACTTCATTTTGAAGTTAAAAAAAAAAAGCAAATTAAAAATAAAGTAGCATTTGCTGTTTTGTCACTATTTCTTATCTCCAGTCATTTTATTCACCATTAGGATCAGCTCGGAGGAATTTTGCATCAAAGCAGAATGGCTAATTAGAGAGAAAGCATATTATACTCTTTATTGAGGTATGCATGTATAAAACTAATAAGAATTATTAAAACCTTGCCTTCTCCCTGCTTAGATTAAGTTCTCTTTATGTATATGACCAGTATTTTGTCAATCTGTAAAAAATGAAATCTCTTAATAAAAGTATAATAAAAGATGTAATGTACATGCCCTTAATATATTTTAAGTTAATACATAAATGTTCATTAGTTCACAATCTTGTCCATTTGTCAAGGTGTTTTTGGGTATATATCCTCTCCTTGAATGACCAGCTGCTTGTTAAGCAATATGAGTACAGGGTTCTTCTGTCTTCGTCCCCAATCTTTTCTGGTTGCTTGTCCACACCGAATTCATGAGCTTTGTTTATTTGTTTGTTTATGGGCAATTAGCCCATATATACTTAAGCAAAATTCTTTAGGTAATCACCAAACTCCTTTCTAAAATTCCTTATTTTATTATATAACAAAACTTAATTCATCATTATTCTTACTTTTTAAAAAAATATCCCTAAAGTATATGTAGGTGTTATGATTTTCAAGTCATAAACAAATATGTAACTCTTAATTTGGGCTTATTTACTAATTGTTCTATTATTGGTAATGTTCTCCTCTCAAATATCCACAAGGCATTCCTCCTAACTTCCTTCTGGTCTCTGCTGAAATACTAACTCCATAAAAAGCCTTGCTTGTTTAACCTGTCTGAAATAGCCCTACATTGCTGTCTGTTCCTTATCCTGATTTCGTATTGCACATAGCATGTGACATCACCTGACATGTTGTGTATTTTCTATGAATCTCTTCCTATCCTAGATTCAAAGATCTATGTGTACTGGTTCTATGACTGTATGTGTGTTTCTTCTCCTACTGGATCCCAGTACCTAGAAAATTCACTGATTCATAGAACTTGCTCAAAGTATTTAGTGAATTAATGTATAAAACAATTTTGACCCCTATTTCTGCTTAATGATAGAATAAAAATCATTTAAATACTTCCAAGTAAATGCAGGCTAATTTAGTACCTTTCCTATCATTTCTGATTTAAACTCGGTCAAAATCATCAATTCCTATAATTTGTCACTTCTCCCCGGGATGGCATCTCAATTCTAGGTATGCATAAAGAAGATGGGCTTACCTGCCATCACAGTCTCAAAACCGGCACCTTGTCAACCACAATTCAGCACTGGAATCCACCGAAATGGAAAGATCCCACCTGCCATTAGGTCTCTTTGTCCTCTTTCTCCTCTGATGTTTCTGTTGATGTCTGAGGTCTGCCAGGGGCTTTGATTGACTAGTACTGACTGCCAAGTTCCCTGAGCCCCGTAGACCACTTCCACGGCCTTCCACTGTAGGCCTCTTCTATGATTAGGGGTGAGGCGTGAAGTAGCGGAAACAAAACCAAAGGAATCTCACAGACACAGGAAGGAGGATGCTTTCCTAGGCTCTCTCATGAACAGACAAACAATGCTGCCACTGATAATTTGATGCTCCTACGCTATGGTACAGTAGGTCTATGAGGCTGCTTATCCCAGTGTTTCAGAAAGGAAATGGGGCACAAGCTGTCTCAGCTCTTGCATCTGAGGTCTGCCATCATTTCCCACTTTGGAACTTGGCTTAAAACCTCATCTCAGGACCACTTAATAACCAGGATCCAGTCATGTCTTCTCCTATCATTTCTCTATCCCCGCTGCCCAGATAAGGATCTCCTGTGTTCTCTCATATCAATAGAAAATTTAAGACTTGAGTCCTTCAAGTTCTTGGGTCCTTCAAGTTCTTAGTGTGTAGAATGTAATGTCTTTTTTTCTTTTCTTCCAACATATCCGCTTTCAAACCTTGGAAAGATTATTTTCTATGTCACACATTTTTAGAAATTCTTTCCTTTTCAGCCCAACAACTAGGTCAATGAATTTCACTATCAGTGGGCTGACAGGCTGCAGGGGCAACTGCCTCCTAGGGGAAGGTTAGGGAGGAGGCTTCTCAGGTCCAGAATTTCCTCCAACTGCATAAACTACACTCAACTTAAACACACAACACATGTAAACATGCATACATGCAAGGGTACTTCAAAAGCTCATGGAAAAATAGAATTAAGAGATAATATAAATCTTTCCGTGAACTTTTTGAAGTGTCCTAATTTACACATACACACATTCTTACATACATGCATACATACTCTTTAAAAAAAAAAAAAAAAAAAAAAAAAAAAAAAAAAAAAAAAAAAAAAAAAAGTTAGGAAAGAGGAAGGAAAAATGGCAAGCCCAGAATTGGCTATGCTAAATAATGTTTCAATGTGAGATTACACCTAAGAAAATATATTTATGTTTTTAGTTACGGTGCTTTAAATTAAGCACTATAACCAAGACAACTAGGAGAAGACTTTTAAAGTGAAGGGCTTTTAGTGTTTAGGAGGAAAGAAGCATTTATTCTGAAGCATAAGGCACCACAACCTAGGACAGACAGATGTGAAGGGAGACGTATGGTAGAGGATTCAAAGCAAGTTAGAGGCCATTTGAAGACACAGAGCATCACACTGAACATAAAACTTAAGAAATGGTAGAGGTGAGAAAAAAGAGAGATGGCAGTGTCAGAAGAATGCTCACCATTCTGCTCCAGAACACCCTTAGCTGTTAAATATTGCTTAGCATACCAGGAGGAAAAAAAATCTGACAAATTTGCATTTCAAAATAGTCATTTCTAATTTCAATGACTGAAGTTATTTGGTAATTATAAAACTTTAAATTTGCCAAAATTTTGGAAAACAGAAAACTAAAAATCAAATCAAGAATATTTCTGTGCCACAAAGATGAGACACATTAAGGTAGCACTTAATTGTTTATGTGGGATTTTTAAAAATTACTATAAAGTTCTTTTGTCTATCTGCTTTATACCATTGCAGTAATACTACATATTCATTTATAAATCTTGGGATTGTTTTCTTTTAATGTTGTAACATTAGACTGGTGTTATCTGCACTACACTCCAACCAAGTGAGCTAACTGGCAAGCCCTATGTTATTATAAATTCTTTATTAACATTTACTGACTACTTAAGATTCGAGACTGAAAATTATATCCTGGCTAAGTAACAGGGATTTTAAAGATATAATTTTCGGTGATATAGGGATGACTTTTTTTTTCCCCAAACTCTTTTACTATTTTTTAGACAACTTCGAGAAGAGCCTTTCTGAAATGCAATCATATCTCTTAGAGTCTGAAACTTTTAAAATACGAATGTGTTAAGATCTGTCACCTAAACTGCTTAATGTCTGTTTGGGGTAGGGGGATACCCCAGACATGGCACAGACATGTATGCTTTCTAACGCTTCAATGTACAGTTGATCCTCAAACATGGATTTGAGCTTCATATGTGGATTTTTTTCAACACAGAGATCAAAAATTTTGGTTAGGTATATTATGAATGCAGTAGGCTATTAGTGGCCTACTCGTAGTTACTACTTGTCACAAGCCCCAGCCCCCACCCCCAGCCCCACTCCCACCCCACCCCTGCCAAGCATGGCCATGGGAAAAGCCAGCCAAATGCTTGAGTAGTAGAAGTAATAGTTAAGCAGTTAAAAACCCCTGCATTGTTCAAGGATCAACTGTGGCTCCTTCAGTAAGTATCTGCATCCATTTCACTTCCCTGGAAGCAGGGAACCCTGAGCATTTTCTGATTGTTAAACCTGCCCGTCTCTGCTGGAGAAACTGTTTTAGAAATTTTATGCTTGGCTGTCTCAATCGCAAACTTTGGCTTCTGTAACCTAGCTTGCTTTCTGCACCCTAAGGAAAGGTAACAGCGGTTTTGTGCCACCCTAAGGGCCGAATGCAAATTTGGCTCCAGAACTGGCCAATGAGCTATATCTTGTAGCCAACCAATCTGAATTAATGGACTTGCATCCCTCATTTGCATAAGAGGACCTAAATGAGAACTCGGGTGGGAAGTTTTGGCTATATAAGGCTGTCCCTTTCCTTCATTGGGGAGACACTAGCCTGATGCTTGTGTTCTCCTTGCTTGCAAGCAATAAAGTGCTGTAACACCAAAAACAGCTGTAACAAACTAATAAAGAGCTGTAATACCAACATTGGTCTTGGATTCCTCTGTGCAAGAACCTACCAACACCCCAAATGACAGAACAACCATTTCCTTTAACTTTTTCTTACTCTTTTTTAAAAATTTTAATTAATTATTTTTTAAAAATTGAGACATAGTTGATTGTACCTATTTGTGGAGTATCATGTTGAATATCAGTACCTGTGCTCAATATGTAATGCTCAAATCAGGATAACTAGTATATTCAGCATTGTACAATGTAATTGTTTTTTATGGCTTTTTATCAACTTACTTTTTAATAAATTGAATAATAATAATATTCTAATACCAGCTTTGAAGAGCAAAACAACATTAGAAATGATGGATCTATGCTTACTCATTGCTATAATGCGTCATTGAATTGAGAAAATGCTTAAGATTTAAGATTTGCCAACCATTTTTCAATCCATCTTGAAGGATTTACACCTAGATAATAGCTGTGTCCAGGACAAACAATGTAACCTTGATGGAGGTATCAATTCTCATGCATATTCACAACCTTATCGCAGAACTATTTTAGGATCAGAATGCTGGGAATTGAGCCTCTGGCAAAGCAAATTCCTGTACAAAGTGGTGTAATACAGGGCTGTGTCATTGCTTTTCTCCTTCCTCTTCCCTATGAGAATAATCAGATAAAGATTTTTAGATAATTAGGATGCATGTCCTCTTGACATAGCACATGGAACTTAGAGCACTTGTTAGTTGGTGTTGAAATTATGTTCAAAAAAGATATGCTTATCTTTTCTATGTTAATCCAGTTTTGATGATGATGAATATTAGCTTATTTTTTTTCTCTTTGCATTCCTGTTTTAACAATGAAAACTCTCAGTGAAGTGGATGGATACCTCATTTTGATTAGTAAAAAAGGTAAAACATACATAAGTGTAGATGAGAAACACACGTTTTTAAATGAAACAGTATTTTAAATACTGCATATTACCCCACAATTATACGCTCCTTTTAGTAATTCAGAGTGGTCTTATAATGACCATTTGCTATGATTCTGGAGTCCATCTCTTTCCAAGAACTTGAGAGCTAGGTCATTAACCAAAATGTTTTCCCCTTTTTACCAACCAATTTAATAGGCAACCCTGATTACTGGGCAGAAGCCTTACATTTCTTAATGGGCAATTTGTGATCCTTGGGGAGATACAGTTCTCCTCACACATAGTTATTCTAAATTATTAAATCCAAGTATAAAGGTATTTTTATACTTTATACATCTAAAAAATAAAATCATCACTTTCAACAGGGCCTTTAATTAATAATTGGCCAACTCCCTTAATAATTCTATTTACTGCTTAGTTATATTTCACTCCCAAACAGAACCTTTTCAAATATTTAAGATATTTCTATTAATCTAATAAATTAAACATATATATAAAGTTATATACACATTTTAATGTTTTTTATAAAATTAGTAAATTTATTTTTAATCTTTTAACATATTGTCTCGGGTCTTTATTCAAATTCTCAATGTTACTTAAGATTTAAATTAGAGTTAGCAATTCAAATATGCTAAATTTCCTAAAACAGTTTATCGCATTAAATAGCACTGTGCACAAATCATTTCCAAAATCAGCACAGAAATTTTTTTTTTAAAGTCTGATTTACTTCTTTTTATTGTATTAGAAGACTCACCTAGAAAATAATTATACTGAGGCTGCTCATGTACTACAGATGTTTACTGAATACTTCAGATTTGATTCATTCCTCAACAGATAGAGGCCCTGTTCATAATCTATAACAAGAGGAACTCTGTGACCTTCAGAGGATTTGAATTACCTTTACATTATTCTTATTCTTACCTTATTGCCTCATTCTTTCTTCTACTAAAGAATTCTGTAGCCACACAGAGATGGTAACTAAGGACTTTACTGCTTGCTTGAATACTGCAAACTTGAGTGTTTTCCTGTCTGGCTCTAAAAACAGTTTTAATGCCAGTCTACTGGACCTATCATACACTTACTTATGTCATTCTTTCATGGGCTGTTAAATTTATTACCTGGTTTGGGTGGGCAGAATTCTGTATTCAGTATTCTTTTTGTATTTTCCCTGTCAGGCCACACTTTTTACAGACATTAAATGCCATCAGGTTGGATTCTGCACATTTCTCATATTGTTGGTTCCATGGTCATAACACCAAAGTCATACTGATGAGAACAGTGTCTAAGGATGAATGACCTCATTGATGATTCCCAGTGCAATGGTGAGCAGTGGGACTCCCTTGTTTACATGCTTATTGGATTTTCTTCCTTCTACTTTGCTTTCTAGGAAATTCTAAGCAGTACCTTGCTCATCATAGTGGTTTACCTTATCTTGAGTTAGACTAGTCCAAATGCCTTACTTTTCTCTTTACTATTAAAATGTACTATATCTATTATTTTTGGGCCGGCCCGGTGGCGCACTGGATAAGTGCGCCGCTTGGGAAACATGGCGGCGCTCCTGCCCGAGGGTTCGGATCCTACATACAGACCGGTTCCCGCTCACTGGCTGAGCGAGGCGTGG
>NW_007741645.1:3523-6593 GCF_000696425.1 Galeopterus variegatus | reverse complement strand
AGGGTTGCGATCCGTTGCTGGACACGGAAAAAGACAAAAGACAAAAAAAAAAAAAAAGAATGGTAGTCTAAATGTTACAATTAAATAGAGTTAAAGTAAATCATACTAAGGAATGTCTCTCTTCAGTAAAAAATATTTACCTATAGGCATTGAGATTTTCTCCCAGTTAGTAAAAAAAAAGTCCAGATTCCCTTTGAGAAATCTACAGAATTGGGGCCACAAATCTCTAAAGTGACTCTCAGAACTAATTAATAAAGATCAAAAGCAAACTTCTCACTAAATATCAAATTGAAACTGCATGTATTAGTAGGAAATATATAAAAAAATGTTCATTCAAATTGAAGCTTTTAAATAGGTTAAGTTGGTTTTCAGGGGTACTCTTGCTAGCTAGGTCATTAACCAAAATGTTTTCCCCTTTTTACCAACCAATTTAATAGGCAACCCTGATTACTGGGCAGAAGCCTTACATTTCTTAATGTAAGTCACTAATTTGAAGCAGCACTTTATTTCATCTTTTTTGCACACAGAAACTCAAATACTATGTGTATTAGGCACTCAAATGTTGACAAAAAGCACTCTACACTGAGTGAATTTCTAACTGACCTGTAAAAACAGTTATTTTTCCATTCAAGCACAGGTTACACAATATTATAAGGCTCAGTCACACATCTGATCTCTCAAGGCTAGAAGGATACATCATGTCCCACATTCAATGGTGTTATTGAGTGGAATGTTTGATTTCTGGATTGTTGGAAGCAAATTTGTACTAAGATTCCATGGCTCAACTACTGAAGAGACAAACATTCATTCTTGGGCCAAGTGCTTTTTCAACTCATTTCAGGGGAATTCTGACTCAGTGAAGAAGCTCTGAATTATCTGATTCTCACTGGGCTAGAAGAAATGGCTTCCCCAATTCCATGTAATTCTAAGCATGTAATTCAGGTAAAAATAGATACTAACATTCAGAGAATTATCTTCTTTTTAATTTGACTGTAGCTTTACTAAATCATTTAAACCTTAATGTAATAAAAGTTATGAAATTAATTTCTCCAATCATTGGTCATTTGTAGAAGTCATACATTTCTCAAATCATTCTAAACCTAAGAAGAAAAAAGTGATTAAATTATATTATCTGTGATTTTACAGTTTTCATTTTATTATATCTTTCCAAACATTCCTTATTTTACAGAAGCTGAGGCTTAAAAGAGTTAATTTTATTCTTTCCAAGTAAATAACATTAGTAAAGCAGAGATATTCTAATTCTTTTCATAATAAAATCAATATTAAAGAAAATTACTCAATGTGATTTGTCACCATAACTGACATTTATAGCTATAGGTTGTGTTATATGACTAATACATTTATTACACAAATGTTTATTAAAAAATTTAGCCCTATGATAGTGGGAGGAATGCAGAGATATATAAAATTGTCCCTATTTTCAAAGAGGGTTAAACCCATAGTGTGTTACGAAGAAAGAAGGGGGTATGTGTGAGTGTTTGTATGTTTCATTTTACTAAAACCTACTATCACAAAATAAACTAGATCAAATAGCTGTGTCTTTCAACCTGCTTCATAAACACACTGTTTCAGAATATTTGTCTCTTCCAAAGTTGGGAATTGCAAGCTTCTTAAAAACATGCTCACATGGGCCGAGCCCGTGGCACACTCGGGAGAGTGCAGCGCTGGGAGCGCAGCAGCACTCCCGGATCCTATATAGGGATGGCCGGTGCGCTCACTGGCTGAGCACGGTGCGGCCAGTCTCAAAAAGGCCAAAAAGAAAAAAAAAACATGCTCACATACAATATTAACTTTTTCCTCTAGAAATTCTAAAGAAAACAAGGTTTAAAAAATTGTCTAAATAGCTTCCCTTGTCTAAAAGATGTTATGGTACAATCAACAAACGTATTTAAAAAAACAATTATCAATAGGAAAAAAAAGCATTTCTTCTATAAGAAATCTAATGTTTATATTCAATGCCTAATTTAAAGAAGATGAATTCACCTAGTTTTTTCTTTATAAATTATCCACCATGTTTCCCAGGAGATTTCTGTGAACCAGTTAGTATTTTGTGCTTTGGCAGGCAGGTAACTTTTTAGTACAAGTTTGTAACTTCGCCACTATTGAACTTACTCTTTTAAAATTATGTTTTTTCTTGTAGCCTCTGGGTGCCCTGGGATAGTCATCTTTCCACTTTCATACAGTTTGACACACAGTATTCTTAATTGGTTTTCCTCTGAAAAGGCAACTTACTTTGAAATGCTTTTTAGCTCTGCATCATTTCCCCTATGTGCCTCATTTGTAAGGAACTCCCGTTGATACCTATACATGTGATTTCATTACTTAAATGCTGCCTAGGACTTGCTACCCATCTGCTATTTACCTGCACAGGGTAAAATATATATATATATATAGTGATAAATACCTTTGAGTCAGGGAGTGCAGTACCACTGTCGTGAGTGCTCAGTGCAACAATGTTCATATCTCCATGTGCTATCTGATAACTGTCCCTAAACATTTTTAATGTAGCAAAAATTTGCAAGACAATCAGAAGATAGGATGGTTGGCTTCGCCAGGTTTTGAAAAGAGGACTTATCCTTGCTAAACACGGGAGCTTAGCACTTAGCAGCACAATTTTAGCAACACTAATCTGCCAATTTTCGTGTTTTTGAATGTGGCTAAAAATTTCGCATTCATACTTCTTTTGGGCATGAAGCATTTTATTATGAATGAAATGACATAAGACATATGCTTCCTGTTTGCAGATAAAAAATCAGATGTAGCAGTAGATCTAACCTTCTATTCTCTGTTGTTGTACAACTGTGCCTCTAAAACACTAGGCATTTATGGGAAATAGTGTTTACCTTTTCCTACTTGACTGGCATCTGGGAAATGGAGAAGGATGGATGTTTTTATAACATGGTTATATCCAACTTTGTTCACAGTCTGCTGCAGTTCCACGTGATCCCACATTGTCACAACAGGAAGCAAGTTAATAAACACGTAATTTGCCCTGAGGACTCTACCTGTGAAAATGCTAGTGACTTTCTTCTGTCAAGAAAAAAAAAAA
>NW_007741645.1:0-3175 GCF_000696425.1 Galeopterus variegatus | reverse complement strand
CTCTACCTGTGAAAATGCTAGTGACTTTCTTCTGTCAAGAAAAAAAAAAAAGACTTCTACATTAACCTCACTTCATCATTATCACAAACAGCAAGAAATCTATATAAATTTGGAAAATTCTAACCTTCATTTTTATTTTATTTTTTAAATGTGTTAAAATTGATACCCCAAATGGAATGTAACTTTCTTGAGGTTGTGTTGTGCATTTTTACGTCTACTTTACAGAAATTTGGCAACGAAATAATAATTAGCAATTGTTAGCATTGTTGAGGGGTCTTTACCTCACATCTTTTTATCCAGAAATCTTGAACATTTCTACCACCTGCTGTTTCTAATCTCATCCTTCTACCACAAGAAATATTGATCAAGGAAAGGATGGCAAAGGTGAGGAAATAGTACTACTTTTCTTTTTTTTTTTTAACATTTTAACATTAAAAAGTTGTCATTTATAACTCAGTTTGTCAATACTCATGTAAGGTCAAGGAAAAAGAAACAAAGAGAAAAAAGAAACAAGCACTGGAGAAGGTTACACTGACAGCAGGTATGGTAAATAAAGAAAATAGAAGATAGTTGGAAAAGAAGAAAGCTACAGCTGCCTCTGTTGCTGGGGTGAAGAGGAAAGCAGTTTTCCTCCGATCTCTAAACCTAGTAGAATGTTCTGGTTATCCCCAGAGTAAGTATACTCCTTACATGATATCATTCCGAGCAAACTTTCCCTATTACTGCCACACTTGTTAAATTTTAGTTTACTGGATACCACTGAAATTTAGAAATCCACAAATATATTTTCTACAAGATCTAAGAAAGCTATTCATAGAGTCAAATTTGTTGCCACAAATTTGATGAAAACTTTTCTGGAAGTCAAAATGAATGGTCTAAAAATGAATCTGCAGTGCTTTAATTCCAAAACCAAAGATCTGGCTGACCTAAACTGACCCAGTTATGTTTTTCCTGGCCATCTCTTCAAATACTACTAGTTGCCTTGTGTCAGGGCCATTTCGAAAATATTGTCTTTCTTGTTCTCCACACATTTCTGGTTTTGGGGGGTGGGGGGGTTGGTTGTTTTTTTTGTTTGTTTGTTTCATTTCCCAAGTATTGCTATGAGGCTGAAGATTAAAAGTTATAAAATTAAATGAATGGTGGTATCATAAACTGATTTTCTTCAATTCTTTTAAAAACGACTACTATATAATACTCTAAGTCCAGCCAGACTTTCAAATTCAGAAAAGTCTAATATTCAATTTGTGGTTGCATTTTCAATATGTTCTTATTTTCCACTGTCCTGCAATCTGTTTTTTCCAGTTGAACATCTATTAAAAGACTTTATAAAATGCAGATGTTATTAACATATTCATGTGTAAAGTCTCTCACTCTGATTTGATGTTATTAACATATTCACATGAAAAGTGTCTCACTCTGATTTTGATTTGATGCCACCATCAAATCAAAACCTTAAGCCAAGTATTACAGATAAAGGATAGGTAATGAAATCAAACTTGAGAGATATTAAAAAATTACTTCTGGCTTCCCTTTTACTTTGAGTCACATAACACACTTGTCTTAGTCCATTTTGTGCTTTTATGACAGAATACCACAGACTGGGTAATTTATAAAAAAAATAGAAATTTATTTTTCACAGTTCTGGATCTGGGAAGTCCAAGATCAAGTCACTGGCAGTTTTGTTGTCTGGCAAGGGTCCTGTTCTTGGCTTCCAAGATGGTGTCTTGAACATAGTGTCCTCCAGAAAAGAGGAACATTATGTCTTTACATGGCAGGTGGAAGGGCAAGAAGAGGCAAAGTTCCCCCATCAAGCTCTTTAATAAGGGTACTTACCTCATTCACAAGGGAGGAGCCCTCATTGCTCAATCACCTCCCAAAGACCCTGACTTCCTATGCTGTTGCAATGGGAATTAAGTTTCAATGTGAATTTTTGGAGGGGACAAAAGCATTCAAACCACAGCAACAGTTTAGCATTTATTTTCTGATTGCTTCTCATGAGTCATTAATGTAGTCCCAAACTGTTCCCGTGGTCCTTAAAGACAAGGAGCTTCAAGACCGCTATGGATCCTAACAGAGCTAAGTGTTTTCTGAGGGATTGCTGATTGCTATAATACTGAATATTTTTGAATAATTGAAATAATTTCCCAGTACAAGCCAAATGTCAGCTGGGTCATACTTCTCTTTAAGATCAAGATACCATTGGAACAATGAACTGAATCTCTAGTTCATGGTTTGCAGGAAATCTCCCCTCCAGGGACTTAGAGTCTGATGATGACATTAAATATGGTAACTCCCGTTTCAGATATACAGTACTGAATAGTTAGATTCCATGAAAACTGTCCCTTTTCTGTACTGAGGAAAGTGAAACATGGAATTCAGATCCTTACTTTGATTCACAAATGCATAAACATACAAAGTCTGTGCAAGAATGGATTTTATTAAAAATGAAAGGGGGAAGGGTGACTTAGACTGCAACAACGCAAACTACTTGAAATTTAGACCTAGTTGTCCCTCTCCCGAAAGTCATTTGGCCCTCTTACCACTGGGAACTTTTCACTGGCCACACCACCGCACATAGTGTTCAAGTCCTTTGGTTATCTTTTTTGTTTCCTCTTCCTCTCCCCTGACCTCTCTCCTCTTCTCTTGTTCCCTACATGATTATTCCTACAGCTACAACTTTTCAATATTCTATGTTCAAGAGAAATTAAGCTGTCCATGTTTCATGTTAGAAAATGAATTCCAGTCTGTAGCTACAGAAAGTTTGAGTAGCACATCTTCAGATAGTTCTAAACAGCAATGTATTTTTCTCTTCTATTCCAGAATTTCTGTCACTAGCTCTAATTGCTAGAAAAATGTAGAGGAAATCTTAAATAACATTTCTTCATGCTATATGAAATGATACCAGATTCAAAGAATATATTTTTAACCACTGAAAAAAAATGGAGGCAAATTATCCCAAAATCAGAGGAGAAATCATAGATTGTGTAATAGCTTTCAGAATATGTTCATAATATGTTCAAAATAATGAAATCATAATAATTAAAGAACCACTTAGGTGTATTCAGGACAACCTTTGCTGCAAGAGAATGGAAATGAAAACCAACATTTTTTGAGCATCCACCATGTGCCAGGCACTATCTTTTACCACTGAGGGTGATGAATAACCCACAAGATC
>NW_007741644.1:22368-24507 GCF_000696425.1 Galeopterus variegatus | reverse complement strand
GACTTCCCACAGTCTGACTCAGAAGCCGGGCTCTGTCTGCCTCCCCCACTCTACTGACTCAGCCTTTCCCAGACACTGAGTTTTCCTGGAACGCTTCACGGAACGAAGCCTCACCTGCAGGAATGCGGGCCGTCTGGGAGTGTGGGGGCATCTCAGCTCTCAGTGCCCAGCTCTGGGGGCCCTCAAATGGGATTACCCCACGCCCCAAGCCAACACACAGGGGGCTGTGGTGCTGCGGTGCCTGACCAGGATTTGTGACCAAGTCACTCAGGAGCGTCTCATTTGGCAGGTATGAGGTGGGGCTCAGGTGGCCGTGTTTCTCTGTGGCTCCCTGGCTGGTTCTGATATTGTCACATCAAGAAGCCTCTGTTGCACTTCCCACTGTAAGGTTTTACATAAAAAGGGGCGACATTCTGGGAATCAGAGCCCAGGATATCGGTCTGGAGTGGTGGCACTCCACAGATTTCCATCCCAGACCCCCTGCCGTTGGAGGAAGGGTCTGCCTCAGGCTCCTGATGGGTCTTGCCAGGGGCGGGCTAGTCCAGACAGGCACATTTTCACTGAAAAGGTGACTCAGCCCAGCCTGTGATTCTACATCCATAATGTGTCTGTGATGGGCACAGGGGGCTGCCACACCTCTGCCTTCCCCATCACAGACTGCCCAGAGAACCTGGGAGACAAGCTTGTCCCTACAAAAGAGGCACAGAGGGGCTCTCCCTGGAGACAGGAGCCACACCCTGAAGATGGGGTGGGGCAGGGGCCCTTTAGTTGCTCTTTCATCCCCTCCCATCCTGTTCCTGCCTGGCATTGTGCCCAGAGGACATTTGTCCTCACTGGTAGCTCAGCCAGTTGCAGGTGAATCTACCTGTGAACTCACTGCCCCAAGCCCAGTCTCCCCTGGGTTGTGGATGGCTCAGGCCCACAGAGTTTGGGCTCTGGAGTCAGACTGCTCAGATCCTAACTCAGACCCTACCACCTACGAGTGTGGCAAGGTTGGCACATGTTGAGCCGCCTTGTGCATCAGTTCCTCATCCTCCTCACATACACTTGTCGTGAGGCTCGCATGAGATGTTGAATGTGAGGCACTTAAAGGAATGTCCGGCACACAGTAGGCTCTCAGTGAATGCCATCCCTATGCTGCCAGTTCAGCCAGGTCCTTACACAGATGGCCCTTCACCCCTGCCCCACGGCTGCATGGCCCACAATCAGCACCTGACTTTGGAAACTGCCCAGCACTGGGCTTGCCCTGCCACCTCCATCTGCTCAAAAACATGTTCCCAGCAGCCAGTGTGAAACTGGAGGTGTCCATGGCCCCTCGACCTGTCCTGGCAGCTACCCCACCTCACCCTGGCTTCCTCTCTGTCCTCCTGTCCATAGCCCAGCATGTTTGCAAGGAGGGCCCTCCCTGTGTTGTGATGTTTGTGAGGAAGAGACTTCCAGAAGCCTGGTCCTCCAGAGAGCCTGGGGACAGGGCAGGAGAGACCCGAGTTCTCTCTGCCCTGATTCTGCTGGCCGTGGGAGCTGAGCAAGCCATTCGATGTCTCTGAGACTCAGTTTCCTCATCTGTAAACTAGAAAGTGCAGCACTGACTTTCCAGGGCTGCCTGGGGATGAATGACACAGCATGGTGCCTGTCCCGGGGATGTCATCTGCTTCTGTGTTTTTAACTCCTTAGCACAAAGATGATCAGACTCAAACCCAGACAGGAAGCTCCTGGGAACCTGTCAGTTCGGCTGCAGACAGGCTGCACTGCCCTCCCCACCTCAGCCCCACTCACTCTGGAAGGCACGGATTCCAGCCACACAAGGCCCCAGCAGACCTGGTCCTTCTGTTCCTGCTCCTCCCTGCCCAAGCTAAACAAACAAATGCTGGAGCAGGCCCGTGGCTCAGTGGCTCACTTGGGAGAGTGCGGTGCTGATAACACCAAGGCCACGGGTTCGGATCCCATATAGGGATGGCCGGTTCGCTCACTGGCTGAGTGTGGTGCTGACAACACCACGTCAAGGGTTAAGATCCCCTTACCAGTCAACTTTTAAAAAAAAGACAAAAAACTCCCCCCAAAAACAAAACAAAAAAGAGACAAATGCCATTGATCCCAGGAGGCCTGCCCACCCTCCCAGGCCCTGAGGCATGAGCATTA
>NW_007741644.1:21602-22092 GCF_000696425.1 Galeopterus variegatus | reverse complement strand
ACAAATGCCATTGATCCCAGGAGGCCTGCCCACCCTCCCAGGCCCTGAGGCATGAGCATTATGGGTCCCCCAACATCAGCATATTCAGTCACGTTACTCTTCAGCTCAAAGCCCTTCAATGGCTCCCCGTTGCACTTAAGGTAAAGCCCGACCTCCTTAGTGTGCCATGAGAGGCCCTTTAGGACCCAGCCCTGCCTGCTTTTCCAGGTCCATCTCCTCTCCACTTGGGGCCCTCGGTCCATGCTCCCTCCGAAGCCACCTCCCTACCCTTCTGCGCCTTTGCACATACTCTTCCCTCTGCAAGAGCAGCTGCCTGCTTCAGCCCAAGTGCACACGTGTGTGCACACACCGCACATGTTCCCGCACGGCTCAGCCATGACAGCTGCTCCTTTGAGTAGCCCCACTTCTGTGGGGCTCTTTCTCTAGACTCCTCCACCCTTCAGCTTCCTCAGTTGCATTTCCAGGTTTGTTTATCTGGCCGTCTTCCCCA
>NW_007741644.1:18771-20499 GCF_000696425.1 Galeopterus variegatus | reverse complement strand
TGTCGTTCACTTCGTGGCCACCTTTCCCAGGGAGACAAAGAGACACAGGTCAGCGTCTACTAGAGACTGGGCATGGCCGGCTCCTGCTGCAGGCTGAGAGCAGGCAGCTTAGGTTGGGTGTGGTGGAGCAGGCAGGGCCCAGGCCCCACCCAGCACCACCTCTGCCCTCTGCCCCTCCCCTCTGGGCGGTGTCTGGCTCTGGGCCCCTCCTGTGGCCCCAGGCCCCACATAGCCACCACCTGGCCCGCACTGGGGAATTACACCACTCACAGCCAAATGCTTGGGCTGTGGCTGTTACACAGACTGGAAATTCTGAGTTCCTGTTTTTGTAAGCCACACTTGGTAAATATGGCTGTATTTACTGGTTTCTGCCAGTCCTTGATCATATGAAAAAGAAATAACGCCTCCTATCCCTTCCGTTTATTGCAGTTTCTACAAAATTCACAATGTGCTCAGCAAAGGACGCAAAGTAAAAGCAGCCTCTGTCCACTGAAACACCCCTATTTCTAGATACTTCTTTAGTCACTCCCTATACTCTGTCCCCTTGAATCTTTGCATTTAGACAGAGTGACTCAGCCAGGGCCTGGGACTGTTCGCCCAAGTTGTGCCTCTTGGGAGAAGCAGCTGTGATCTACCGGGTCTCTGGGACTCGCAGGCTCCTGCTCTCCGCTGGGGCCCCCGGGACACACCTGGCTGCCAGCGGAAGGAGGAATCTCCCTGGGAAGAGGTTAATTTTTGCCGCTCTGGGTTTGTTCGCTCTGGAGCTCCTGCCTAGAATGTTCCCGAAGCACTGCCCTCGCTACGCAGCCACTCCCTAACCCAACTGGCTCCGACCCACTCGTCAGCGTAAACGCCCTGCCTTTGGGGCCACCCCCTCCATCCCAGAAAGGCTGGGTACTTAGAGACCTGACCACACTGGCCACAAAAGGCTGGGCATCTGGGGATGGTGAGCCTGGGGAGTGGGCCCTCCGGGAGGGTCTGGTAAAGTCTAGTTTTGAGGGTGACCCTATATGGGTCCCCTTGGAAGGAGCAACAGTGTGGCAGGCCCCAGGCAGAGCCTGGAAAGAAATGCCAGCCTCGGAGACCAAGACAGCCTCCACGGCTTGGTGCAGAGAGAACACCAGACACGGTCTGGCCTCTGAGGTCCACAGTGCACAGCGACATGGCAATGCCACAGGAGATGGCTGGTCCCTTGTGGCATTACCCCCACTAGTCCCCGCACCCTCTTAGGCCTGTCCTGACCAGGTCCTGCAGCGAGGGAGCCCACCTTCTTATCGAAGCTCCTTCCTCACCCGGCTTCTGGGACACCCAAGGACCCTCAGCTGTCCTTCTGGTCTCTTTTCTGTCATCCTGACTGTTCCCCAGGACTCCTTCTTGGGCCAGCCCTTCTCCCCTCACCCCCCAACCCCATCAATGGTTCTGAACTCTGGCTACCCTTTGGGGACACCTGGGCACATTTTGAAACCTCCCACCCCAGAGACCAGAGCTCTGAGGCCCCTGCCTGCTCCTGCAGAGACCTCTTGGCTCGGCCGTCTCATCCCAGCATCATCTATCATGTCCCATTTCACTGAGGCCTCTGGCGTCCTGCAATGTCCCATGTCCACCCTGGACCCCTCGCATGCCCACGTGTGCCCATGTTCTGTCTTGAGCCTCTTTCTTCCTCCTCTCAAATGACCTTTCCTCCCTCCTGGGTGGGTGCTGGGGCAGCTGACAGGCCTGACTGTGGGC
>NW_007741644.1:15110-18761 GCF_000696425.1 Galeopterus variegatus | reverse complement strand
TCTACAAGGCAAGTCTCCTTGAGACTCAGAGAAAACCATCCCTGCCCAGCCCATCTTGGACTTCCAGCCTCCAGGACTATGAGACAATAAATTTCTGTTGTTTAAGCCACCCAGTCTGTGATACTTTGTTATGGCAGCTCTAGCAAATTAATGCAGTAGCTTTGCTGTTACCTGAGCCCAGACCCCCAGTTCCTGCACTTAAGGGATGAAACTCCCTCGTCCCCTCACTGCCCAAGCCCAGCCCTATTCTCCCAGCTGGCACAAGCCCAGTCTGTGGGACGGAGGCAGCAGGCAAGTGCAGGATCCTGAAAGAAGGGGCAGGTGCTGGGGCAGGTAAGAGATGACGCTGAGAGGTTCTTGCCTGCTCATAAGGCTTAGCTTTCTGGGGGGTGTGAGGAGGAGAAGGTAGGCGGGAGAAAGGAGTAGGAGTGAAGGATGCAGGGTGACAGGGGCCACTCATGGGGAGGCAGATGGGTCAGACTCCTCAACATGTTGAGGACACCTTTGGAGATGCCTGTTCAGCCCATGGTTACACCCTCAAAATTGTCCCCTACATCCCATGCCGGGCCTGACAGGAGCTGTGTTTGTATGATATGACCCTGGTGGTCAGACCAGGCATGGACACCTTGACCCAGGCTGGGCCAGTCAGAATATTTCCCTCAGCAACGTGGCCCTAGGGAGCAGCCAGTCAATCTCTGTGGGTCGTCTGAACAGAGGACCAGCAACCAGGGACACTGGGGCAGTGGAGATGGGGGGGTGGGGGTGGTGAGAAGGAAGCAGATGCAGAGAAGGGGAGGGACGGGGACCCAGAGGCCACATGGCCCAGAGAGCGGAATAGCGTGAAAGAGGCGGCCAAGTGTAGCTCCCATGGGCTTTCCAATACCTGGCTCCATGGAGGCCTGCCTGACTTTGTGACCAAGGGCCAGTGACTTGCAGTCATTACAGCCTTGTCCTTCTGGTCTCCTCTTGCACCCTGCATAGAGGCAGGGTCAGGCTGGGGTCTCCCATGTAGACAGCCTTTAAAGTAGGTTTTAAAAAATTTTTTCACAGAAATTCCCCAGATGAAGGAAGTGAACATGCACCCCCAAGCTGGGGGCATATTCTTTTTTTTTTTTTGTCTTTTATCTTTTTCCGTGTCCGGCAACGGATCACAACCCTCAGTGTTGCCCCCGTACCGGACTGGGGACCGGCAACGGGATTGCACCCCTCGGTGCTGCTCCCGCGCCTTGCTCAGCCAGTGAGCGGGAACCGGTCTGTACGTGGGATCCGAACCCTCGGGCGGGAGCGCCACCGTGCTTCCCAAGCGGCGCACTTATCCAGTGCGCCACCGGGCCGGCCCTGGGGGCATATTCTGAAGTGGTCTGTGAATATTTTGCAAGTTTCGTGGTTCATCTAAAAGGTTCATGACTTGGAAATAGAATTCTTCATCTTTAGGAATATTTCCCATATGCTCTGGAAGGGTGTGAACATTGTCAGAATCAAAATGGAGTCACTCATGTCACACTGTAGCAAAAATAAATAAACACAGCCAGGAGGGTAAGAAAGGAGGGCCCCCATGCACACAGGGCTATGATAAGAACTATTACAAAGAGTCTGTTATCACAAAGACATGCCTGTAACAAGAACTTTTGCCAAGGGTTTTTCAAACTGCAGCTTGCTACATGGGTCACAAGGACGACCAGCCGGATGCACAGGAACACTTGCCTGACAGAGTCTCCTCCATAGCCTCTGTAACAATGGTCTCTGTGTTTCAAAACAACTTATGTATACTTTTCCCTTTCACCTTTAAAAGCTTCCCTTGATCCAACCTCTTTGGGTATGCCATAGCCCCGCAGCCCACATTCCTGGATTTGCAAATCCTCCTGCTTATCCTGTTACGCTTCTCACTGTGTAATGGAGATGAAAAAAGGATTAATCAAAGCATCATGAACGCGATGAGAGGCCCGAAGGGACTGCACCTCAGCAACTCCTCTGTTAGGAGGAGAAAACTGGGTGCAGCCCTGATTCAAAGTTAGCTTCTGCTTTTTATCATAAAGACAAGGAAGTTTCACAAGAAAGATCAGTTGGTTAAATCATTACAAAAGGACACAAAGACATGGGCAGTGTGACAAAAGTTATCTATGGCTAAGTATAGCTTAAACAATAGAAACTGTTAACATCAGTAAAATTAACAATGTGACATTCCAAAGTACAATTTGTGAAAAGCTAAGTTGGTCAAATTGTGCTTATTACCTAAAGTATAACCTCTCCTTAAGGAAAAGTTACATTCTTATGATAAAATCTAAGTATAATTATTTCTAAAGTTTCCACCAAAAGACAGCTTGCCCCAGCAAACATTTTTTTCACATCTTTCCCTTCAGCAATTCTTAAAATCTCTTAACAGGACAGGTATGTTAGCTCTAAAATCATTAAAGTATACGATCCCATAGCTCAGGAGTGATTAGAGTTGACTAGATGGGCTGTCGCCCCCTGGGTGTAGGCTGTGGCCTCCTGCCCGAGGGCTTTTGTCCCATACATGCATTTACCGAAAAACCCTATTCTGAAATCAAATGAGAACCAAGATTTCTAACCCTCCACATTATTCCTAATTAAACTCATTGTTCTTTAGAGATCTTCTCTCTGGGCTTGTTATTCGGGTTTACGGAGGCTCCTCTTTCTCTAGGTTTAGGTCAGAGTCCTGTGTCTAGAGCCCTTGGTCAGCTGTCAACATGGGTGTTCCTGAGTCACCAGTGTGCAGCTTGCATGGGCTCTCAAGTCCCGAGGCTGGGTCCTTGGGCTCTCTGGGGCCCAGTGTTGTGCAGGTGGCCTCTTCACCCCCCAGCCTCTGCCCTTCCCCCATCCCCCACCCCTTCACTCAGGGACAGTGGGCATCTTCTCTCAGGAGCTTCAGTCTTGANTAACCCTCCACATTATTCCTAATTAAACTCATTGTTCTTTAGAGATCTTCTCTCTGGGCTTATCATTCGGGTTACAGAGGCTCCTCTTTCTCTAGGTTTAGGTCAGAGTCCTGTGTCTAGAGCCCTTGGTCAGCTGTCAACATGGGTGTTCCTGAGTCACCAGTGTGCAGCTTGCATGGGCTCTCAAGTCCCGAGGCTGGGTCCTTGGGCTCTCTGGGGCCCAGTGTTGTGCGGGTGGCCTCTTCACCCCCCAGCCTCTGCCCTTCCCCCATCCCCCACCCCTTCATTCAGGGACACTGGGCATCTTCTCTCAGGAGCTTCAGTCTTGACACAAGATAGAGTAGGTTGACTTCAGGCTGCTTATTTCCCATTGTGTGTTAGTAGTTTTGTGCTGCTATAACGAGCAATCATAAGCTGGGCAGCTTATAAACCACTTATTTGTTAAATTAAGTTTGGCCTAATGTTGCCTCCATACACATTTTAAGTTTGGCCTAAAGGTGAAATGTGACCTAACTTGATATGGTGACATACTGTACCCGCACCTGGAAGTATAGTCCTGTAACAAGTAGCTGAGTCTCAGCCAATCACAGCAGCTAAACTGCTAGCCAATCAGAGACTGAAAGCTGACAAAACATGACCATATAAGGCAAATGCTGACTGAGTGTAGCCAATCAGGTTGTTTCTGTATGTCACTTCCTTTTCTCTGGCATAAATATGTCCTACCTGAAGTGCATTTCTAACAGAGAAAAAAAAA
>NW_007741644.1:13228-14296 GCF_000696425.1 Galeopterus variegatus | reverse complement strand
GGGGTGAGAATTTAAACGTGAATTTTGGGGAAACACGAACATTCAGATCATAGCATGTGGATTTGCACCACTGCCTCCTCCCCACACTGATTCCCAGGCCTTCAGACACAGACTGAGTCGTACCACCAGTGCTCTGGCTCTCCAGCTGGCCGAGGGCAGCTTGTGGGGCTTTCTGGCCTCCACAACCACGTGAGCGAATTCCCATGGCAAATCTTCTCTGATACATACCCACATAAATCCTACTGGTTCTGTTTCTCTGGAGAATCCTGAGTAATATACACTGCAAACATCCAGGCAGTACCAAGTGCCTGGCTACCTATCTGGAATGTGAAGTAGAAAACAGAGAGAGAAAGAGAGTTTAAGGAAAAGTAAATGAGTGTTTCAGTAATTACCTTACCAGGTATGCAAATGGCCTGGCACAGGGCAGGCAGAAGCCCTGGCAGAGCTTGAGAAATGAAGTTCTCTTCTGTCACCCTGACCCTCTGTACATTTGGGGCGTACTCAGGGGACCCTGGTGCACAGACAAGCGGGTGGAGGAACTTCATTAAGGCCACAGCTTGGTGTAGGCACAACGCAGGTGTGTGGTGTGGTGTGTGTTTGTACATGAGGGCCTGCAGAGGCCTGGCTGCCCCTGGAGGGGTCTGAGGGAGACTCCTGGTTTCGAGGAGCCCAAGCATGGGCCCAGGCTTGTAGACGTGCACTGAGGGATAGGAGGAATGGGCTGAACACTGCGGCCCAGGAGGAGCCCTTGATGGCCAGGAGGAAAGGCCACCCAGCCATCAGTGGTGAGGGAGGCTTGCCTCAGCCCCAGAGCCAAGTTCAGTGGCCAGCCGAGTTGAAGGGTTCCTTCCAGCTCCATTAACATGCTCCAGGCTGTGAGCGGGAGGCAGGCAGGCACTGGTCCCCCCTGCCCCCTGCTCCCCTGCCCCAGCCTGTAGGACCTGACCTCGGCATAGGGGACAGTCCCCAGGATAGCTTGTCTGTATCAGCTTCTGGTTTCTGCACTTAAAAGCAGTGTGATCTTGGGCAAGTTCTTGTACATTCTCAGAGCCATGGTTTCCTCATCTG
>NW_007741644.1:11365-12522 GCF_000696425.1 Galeopterus variegatus | reverse complement strand
TGCCTGTGGAAGTAACAGAGCCCGGGGATAATGCCAGGAGTCCCGGCTGCGAAGGCCCAGCCCAGCCCTCAGCTGTCATTCATCCTGCTGTGGCTCAGACCCCTGGTGGTGGGTGTCGGGGGAGGATCTGAGTGTTCACCTTGTCACCAGGCGACTCCTGCCCCAACTCACCTCCACCCCTCCCAGGGGAGCTGTTGGGTCGACAGCTGAAGTTTCAGGGCCCTCAGTGACTGGGGCCCTGGTAGAGACTGGAGCTGTCCACAGATCACCCCCAAGTCCTCCTTGGGCTTGTAGCTGGACTGAACTGCAGTCTCCCCAGCAGACAGGCTGGCATGTCTGGCATCACATCAGTGGCACGTGGACATGGAAATCACCCAGCCTAGCCCTGTCCTTCCCTCTGGCTGACTGGAAGGGGATCTCAGAAGAACTTTCCCCTGGTGGAGCTGCCCCCTCTATACTGGGGTCCTGCAATAACCAGTGTTGGCCTGCGGTGCCCCTGGTGGCCGGGAGCCCCTCTGCACCGTCCCTGGGTGAGAAGGGCCCTTCTTTTGTGCTTGGCCATCCCATGTTGGTCTGCTGGTTTCCTCGTCCGTTCTGGCTCATTTGGCTCATTCTGGCTCATTCTGGCCCATTCTGGCTCATTCTGGCTCACCAGGGGCTGCAGCACTTGATGCTGAGTAGACGCTCAGAAATGTGTGTTGTTATAGTTCTGGTCTAGAATGAGGAGTGAAAATTGCCTTTGCACACTTCTGTTTCGAGCAGCTCCAACTTGAGACTTGTTTTCTAAAGTGACCCTGCTTCCCCCAAGGGCTCAGGAAGGAGGGGGCAGTGGAACAAAAGAGCCCACCTGCAAGTCAGGCGCCCCCGAGGGCTCACCCTTGCCCGTTTCCTCTTCCCCAGGGTGAGGAGCCCCTGATGGTGCCGAACCAGAGGGATCAGCTGAGCTAGAAGGGAGGGGACAGGGCCAAAGTGGGCCCTGCCCAGGAGGGATGGCCATGCAGTGCCCTCTTCCTGCTGCGTCCTGTCACTAGTCACCACAGAAAGCCTGGTGATGGTCCCCGTGGGTGGCCTGGGGGGACAGTGTTCCTCCCCTCCAATGTCCTTTGGTCCAACCTTGCTAAGCTGTGACCTCCTCTGGAGTTCAGGGAGGAGGACAG
>NW_007741644.1:7787-10386 GCF_000696425.1 Galeopterus variegatus | reverse complement strand
AGGACAGAGGACGCCCTAGTGTTAATTCATGTTGGCTGAAATACAAAGGCTCTCAGCCTCCATGAGTAGACAGATGTCAGTCACGATCACAGTGAGCTCTTCAGGAAATCACAGGTGTTTCTGCATATGGGGCCACAGAGTCGCAGGGGTGGGCACGCAGCATCTTCACATTTACATGTGGATAACGCAGAAGCACAGAGCCAGCTTCAGTAAAGGGGGCTTGAACCTTGCAGGCCAGAAGCAGAGCTGTCAGCAAGTGTGGACAGCCACTTCCACTTCTAAAGACAGATAAAATCTCTCTGTGCTTTCAGGCTACTTTAACTCCCTTTCTGCCTAATAAAAAGGTTCACGCACTTTTCCTGGTGTCATGAGGACAGTGTACATTATTCCCTGAATCTTGAAAGACCCACAGTCCCAGCCCCCTGTGTAATGTGTACGTGCTGCTCTGGGCATGTTTGGACATGACCGTAAGCGTTAGGCACTGGGCGAAGGTGCCTAGAGCCAGCAGGTGCACTGCCAGGGGCTGCCTGTTTCATCCCACACTGCAGGGGCATGTGTCACCCACCTGTCTGGACCCTGTTCCATGGTGCCACACATGGGGTGGTGTCACCTGGCAGCCAGGCACCAAGCACCCTTGGCACAAATCTCTCTTGTGTGGAAGTGCAGTGGGAACACTCAGTTCTTTGTTAAAATCTCTGTATTTATATAATTGGAGGATGTTATACTTGTGAAGCAAATGTTGCATAATAAAGCAAAAAACCGACTACAGTAGGGCTCACATTCCATGAGCACTTGCAGGAAGTGAAGGGTGGAGAGACTGCTGCTCTCTTAAGCACCCAAAGCTGGTCTGAGAATGAGTCTCCAAATGGGGCTAAAATCAAATGACCGAGTCCCACCCCCAGGGGCTTCAGTACCCTGTTTCTTCTTTTCTGAGAGGCTCTGGGCCTGCATTTTGTACCAGAAAAAGTCTCTCATTACCGGCTCTGGAGACGATGTGCTGACAGAGAAGGGAGAGGCCCAGGAAGAGCTGGGAGATGCTCAGGTCCCATTTTGGCAACCGGCGAGACTGGGATGTGCAGCCCAAGCTGTGGGTGCAGGACAGAGAAATGGGGGTGGGGACGAGAAAGAGTAACCCCCTGGAGTGAATGCTTGAAAGACACGTGACCCAGAGTGAGCCTGCAGACAGTCCCTACGTGCATGTATGTAAGCCTTTCCAGCTATTCTTCACTGGGGGTAAGAACACAGAAGCCACTGTGGTGATCTCTCTCCACCCAATTCAACCAATAATAATTAAACCAAAACTTGGTATATTTTTACCTGAACTTGCCTTAAGTGATTTAACTGAACTGCATAACTGTACAATCAAGGAGAAAGGAGGGTAGAGCTATCAACATGGGTTGGGGACAACTGGGCAAAATTAGTCATGGTCCCCACTGAGGGTCCCCTCCAGACCTTCCCAAGGGTTCTGAGTCAGTTCTCAAAGCCTGTGGGCCTGGCACCTGGGGCGGTATCACAGACACTGGGTGCACACGTGGGGAGCTGGACACTGCATATGAACCCTCATCTCTGTCGAGGCCATGGATTCTCTGCCGATGACCAACAGCAGACAAGGGGGGTTGACCTTGTCTAGAGAAACAGGGAGGGTTCTCTGTGATTCTGCTGCACTTAGGGACAATGTGGCATATCTGGAAAGAAAACGTGCATTTACGGAAGGTGCCTTGCCTTCTTCTATGACATGTTATCAGTTTGGGTAGCCAAAAATAGAAACTAGGAACACGGAGTGTAGGAGAAGAGAAATTCAGGTACTTCTCTCTGCAAAAAATTAGGGAAGGAAAAACAGGATCACATGCATATTTCAAAGACTGCTGGGTTCTTTTCATGCAGAATTTGGCATTAGGCCCCGTGTGTCCCAGCAGTGACAGGTGAACAGGGCCGCCGGGAGTGGGACTCATGCATGCCTCGCACCCACAGGACACCAGGGGCCTTGTGCTGGCAGGTGCAGTGTGAAACATCCCACACCATGGACCAATCTCCCCAGGTGACAAACTCTGTTGCTACCAGCAACATATTCCAGTCCTTTGGACCATAAAGCAAAACTCAACACTCGTGTCCAATTCAGCAAACAAAGACCTCTTAATCGTGGGTTTACGGCCCTTAGAGGTTGGGCTATGGGGCTGGGAGTGACAAAGGGGTCCTGCAGGGTGTCCGGGCAGAGGGAGGGAGCAGCGGCAGCATCCTGGAGGGCGGCCCGGCACATGTGGCTGGGAGGCAGCGGCAGCGGGAGCAGCAGTGCAGGGGGCGGCTGTCCCAGCAGGGAGGAAGGCAGGTTTCGCTGTGGCTGCAGGGGGCCCGCATGCCCAGGGGGCTCATGGGGGTACAGTGAATGCAGCTCCTCTGTAGGAGAGGACAGAGAAGGTCACCTAGACACCTGGAGTTGGGCCCAGCGGCTGCCACTGCCTGACTCAAGGGATGGGCTCAGGACCTCTTGGGACCTGCAGGGTGGGCCTCACTGATGCTCCCCTCCCCCCCTGGGCTGCGGGCCCCCAGCCTCGATGTCCCTTCCACACTGAGCTCAGGCATGGAAAGTCTCCCCGCCTTC
>NW_007741644.1:0-2537 GCF_000696425.1 Galeopterus variegatus | reverse complement strand
CTCGTCTTCGTCCAGGTGTGTGGCGGATGGTGGGGCAGGGTCTACGATGCCTCTGTGTGAAGGTGACTAAATTCCTCAGAGAAGGGACAGTGTCAGGACCTAAACCCAGACTTACCTCTTCCTGCTGCAGCACAGGCGGTGGCTCCTTCGGGGTCTAGAATGTTAAAAAGACATTTAAACAAGGGCTGGGTGGGGTGGTGTGGCTTGTGGCTGGGCCCTGCAGACACAGGGGACCCGGGTCTGGAGGAGCAGGACAGACCATGGCCTTTGGGGTGTCAATGGGGTGCCCTGTGCCTGTGGTGCTGTGGCCAGCAGCTTCCACCTCCTGGATCCTTGGGTGCCAATCTTTCCCAACAGGAAGCCCTGTCCCTCCCTCGTAGGGTCCTGGAGATCAGCCAGGCTAAGGGGTCTGGTCCCTGGAGAACCCCAACACCTGCAAGTGTCTCCATCAGCCCACACTCCCATGGAGACCAGAGCACACTCCCCAGCTCCCTTCCTCTGGTGGCCCCTCTGTCCCCAGGTTTCCCCCGCCTCCCAGGTTCAGGGGTGAGGCCCCGGCTTTCCGTTCTGGCTGCGCCGAGTGTAGAGCTCGTGCCTGCACCCCTGCGAGCCCCGTTCTCCTCCTTCAGCCCATGCTCTGGGAAATGTCCTGCCTCCCCAGCTCCCAGCCCCTCTGCCTCCCTTCCCAGGTGCCCGTCTCTGCCCGTGTGGTGCTGCCACGCCCCACAGTGGCCGTCAATTCACCCTCAGGCTGCAAAGCCCGACACAGGACAGCGATCCTCCACGGTCGATGGCAGTGGCTTCACTGCGCACCGCCCATTCCCAGCAGGCCCGTGTGTGCCAGCACTTAGTCATGGCAGCTGACAGGGTGGCGCAGTTTCCAGACTGTGCAGAGGTCCCTGCTGGCTTCTAAAGGTGCAGCGTCCCACAGGCCACTCCTCCTCCCTGACCAGCATCATCCTCCGCTGGGACCATCAGCACTTCATGTGGGACCCCGTCTCCCTCCCTCACCACAGAGGCGCCTCCTGGGCCCTCATCTGCCTGAGGCCACCAGAATTCCTGCTGCTGTGGGTGGCCCTGTCTCAGGGAACCTGGCGTCCCTTCTCTCTGGGGGCAGAGCAGGCCTCAGCCCAGTGTCCAGAGCCTGCCAGGCCAGCTGTGCATGGCTGTCCTGGGGCAGGAGGCCACATGGAGCCCAGGCTGTCCCTAGGGCGGGGGGAAGGTGAGGACAGTGTGTGTCCCTCACTGGCTCATATGATGACTTTGGAGTGAATGGGAAACTGCCCACAGGCAGAATCATGGGATGTCACCTGCCCAAGTCCTTCGGAGGGTGGCATGTCCCTGGGCCCAGGGCTGGGCAGGCAGTGGTACTCACCCTCCTACAGCAGAGCCAGAGGAGAGGACACAGCAGTAGCAGGAGCAGCAGCAGGGCCAGCCCAATGGTGACGAGGACCAGCGGGCTGCTGTGCACTTGCTCCGAGATAATGAGTTTTCGGGGCATGAGTTTTCTGGGCATGACAGTTTCCGTTGTTTTAAAAAGTTCTGTTGTTTTAACGGGTTCTGTTGTTTCAGCAGTTTCCATTGTTTCAACAGGTTCCGTTGTTTCAACAGGTTCCATTGTTTCAACAGGTTCCATTGTTTCAACAGGTTCTGTTGTTTTAACAGGTTCCATTGTTTTAACAGCTTCCCTTGTTTCAACAGGTTCCGTTGTTTCAACAGGTTCTGTTGTTTTAACAGGTTCCATTGTTTTAACAGCTTCCCTTGTTTCAACAGGTTCCGTTGTTTCAACAGGTTCTGTTGTTTTAACAGGTTCCATTGTTTTAACAGCTTCCCTTGTTTCAACAGGTTCCGTTGTTTCAACAGGTTCCGTTGTTTCAACAGGTTCCATTGTTTTAACAGGTTTCATTGTTTCAACAGGTTCTATTGTTTCAACAGCTTTCATTGTTTCAACAGGTTCCATTATTTCAACAGGTTCCATTGTTTCAACAGGTTCCATTGTTTCAACAGGTTCCATTGTTTCAACGGGTTCTTTTGGCTCTGGTGTAGTAGTGGGGCATGGGGTGGTAGTTGTCACCTTTAGGAGAAACAGGTCACCTTGCATCCAGGCAGGACAGACACTGCCAATAGCAGAAGCCTGGGAGGGCCTGGGTGGCCTCTTCCCAGGTGCCCACCACTTGGCATCCCACCATCCCACTCCCCCTTGTCCCCAGGTTGCCACACTCTAGGGACCACAGTAGGACTAGAAGCTGGGGCTGGTCTCAGAGAGCTACAGACCCCACCTCTGGCCTTGGTCAAAGGCTCTGCCCCGAAGCCCTGACCAAGGAGGACTGAAGGCCCCGAGGTCTGACGAACCCGCCCTCTCTGCACGCCTCGGATGACAGTGCAGGGCTTTTGTGAGGACACAGCTGCTGCAGGCACACAGATGGTGGGAGCCGGGCTGCTGGGGCCCACTGAGGTGAGGACCAGGGGCAGGGCTGAGACCCGCTCCATCTCCCAGTAGCCCGTCCCCCCCACTGCCTGGCTCTGCAGCCTGGGCC
>NW_007741643.1:24000-24517 GCF_000696425.1 Galeopterus variegatus | reverse complement strand
ACAAAAATGTCTGACATGGTAATTTCTTGGCAATTAATTTATGGTGTTTTTTATATTTTTCCATAATTTTTAAAAAAAGAGCTTGTATTATTTAGTTGCCAGAGAAAAAAATTATTTTTTAAAAAATACAATTACCAGTATTTGAGGTTTGGAGTGGATAGATGAGTAGAATCCATATCACAAGGCAGATCACTGGGGGCCCTCCTTTTCTATTTCAATGGGTAATTGAAAGGTTAATGACGTTAAAAGCATTTTTTTTAAAAAAATTTATTTTATTTATTGAATCAAAATTGATTTTACATATTTTGGGGGTTCAACATTGAGATATGTTGATCAAATCAATATTACTAGTATATATATTGTTATAGATTGTACTTATTCTTTATGCCCTTGTCCAACCTCTCCCTATCTACCCCTCCCTCACCCCTCCCACCACTGATAACCCCAGATTTCTTTTCTCCTTCTGAAAGAGCAATGGTTACTCTGTTGATTTGTTGCCTAGATGATCTGTCCAATG
>NW_007741643.1:4264-21309 GCF_000696425.1 Galeopterus variegatus | reverse complement strand
GGGCCGGCCCCAAGCTGCTGGCACAGTGTGCCTGGTTGTGAGAGTGAGGTCCTGTCCCCGGTTCCAAGCCTCCAGTTCCCAGGCAGGCCCCAAGGTGCTGGTGGTGTGCCTGTGCTGGAACTAATTTTTTGTCCTTTCCTTACTTCGAAAACGAGGGAACTTCCTGTGGGAACCAGTACTTGAGCTGTTTGGTTGAGCTAAATTGTTGCTTTGCTGCTGATTCCCTAGGGAAGGCTTTTTGTGTAGCTCAGGGTTTAATGGTTGATCTCTTGGGTACTTCTGACTCTCCAGAGACCCAGTGGATCTGGGTTGTGTAGAAACTCTGATCTGGGCTTGAATCTTTTCATCAAATTGCACCCCATGCAATTCTGCATTCCTGACCAGTCTCCTCTGAGTGGTCCTGTGCTGTTTGGGGAATGGATCAGCTGTCCTTGCTGTGCCCCAGTGTTCCCCTGGCGGGCCCATCTCCCCCACCATCCTTGCTCCAAACACTTCCCATGGGACGGGTCCTGTGCTGGTCCCTGTGATGACTCATTGGTCTCTGAGTGGCTCCCTTTTTTCAGCTGTCTGGCTCCTCGCTCCTGTGTGGGTCCACGGTAACCCTATTAGTGGCCTTGCTGTCTTGGGGGCCGCCAAGGCCCCCTTCTCCCCTGCTGCCTCCAAGCAACTCCATCTGAAAGGCACAGCTGTGGCTTTTGCTGGCTCCTGCTCCATGTGCTCAGCAACTCTAGCATTAAATCAATGGCAGCCTGAAATGCTCAAAGCAGTTTTTTCTTTCTCTCATCATGGTTTCTCCCACCTTCATGAACTCCGTAGGTCTCTCCTCTTCCCCTGAGCTTCAGCGGCCCCAGCTTGGCCGATGTTACATTTTTATATTTGTAAATTGGTTGATTTGTGGGAAAGAGTGATGCTAGGGACAGTCTATTCCACCATCTTGACCAGAACCTGTCATTAAAAGCATTTTGATAGTGGTCTCCAGATGTAGGTTCTGTCTTTGGTCTGCATCCCTCTTGTTACCCATCAAGGATCTAATAAGTCTGATTCAGAAGATTAGTTTATGGACTGGAGTTACTGAGGAAAGTGACACTATGGCCAATAGCAATACACTAGACCATGTGCAGACTGCAGTAAGGGAAGCTTCAAACACAGAGAAATCAAAATGTCAGAGCATAAAAAGCAAGTTAGTTCAAAACCTCACCTTTATTGAGTTAAAAACAATCAAGTCATTTAAAAAATCATTTTCTTTACTTAATTTAAATTATCTTAAAATTTGCTATCAACTTTTTTTTTTTTTTTTTTTAAAAGATGACCGGTAAGGGGATCTCAACCCTTGGCTTGGTGTTGTCAGCACCATGCTCAGCCAGTGAGCAAACCGGCCATCCCTATATAGGATCTGAACCCGGGGCCTTGGTGTTATCAGCACTGCACTCTACCGAGTGAGCCACGGGCCGGCCTTGCTATCAACTTTTTTACATGTAAGTTTGATACAATCTGCTTTTTCAGGGTTTAACACCTCGAGCAATAGAGTGGCAGCCGCAATTGAGGATTTCTCCTGGGGAGACTGCAACCTGTCGGCATGGCTCACGAGTTTGTGAACAGCAAAATCCAGATGGGGAAGGTGGTTGTGTTCATCAAGTCCACCTGCCCCTACTGCAGAAGGATCCAAGAGATCCTCAGTCAGTTGCCCTTCAAACAAGGGGTTCTGGAATTGTCGATATCACAGCCACTGACAACACAAATGAGATTCAAGATTATTTGCTACAGCTCACAGGAGCAAGAATGGAGCCTCAAGTCTTTGTCAGTAAACTGGTGACACGGGTAAAGCAGATTGGAGCTCTGCAGTAACCACAGACCACACACATCTCCCCACCCCAACTTATCCCACCTTGAGAATCACTGCTTTGAATCAGCATTCTTGACCTTGCCACCTGATAGATCTCATATCAAATGTTCAATAATTCCCTGAAGGGTATGAGGACCCAATCTGAGAAACTGCATGAAAAGTTGAGCATGATTGGTCTTTATTTGGTGCTGATGGATCAGAGGCACAAGTGCAGATTCCGTGATCATGTAGCAACACTCTTATTTAAGATTGCCATCCAGGTAATCCTGAACAAGTGTATATTAATTTGGTTTATATTACCAGCAGAAGTAAAACAATGTAAAACAGAATCGTAGAAAACTTGCAGCCCTCTCCCCAAAGATTATGTCTGTGAAAGGAGCCAAATTTGAGAAACACTGTCTTATATGACTTTTTATCCCCCCACACTTCGAAAACTTAAGAATCCCTTATCATGGAGTTTAATGGTCTTTATCAGAATTGCAAGATAAGTTAGTTAATTTTCTTCTGTGGTCTATGGGAAAACAGTTAATTTCTTTTCCAATAAAGAAGTACCTACAGGGTACTCAGCGATTTTTGTCCCATTTTATCCATGTTCTGAAGACCTTAAGGAATGGTGTTAATGTGAAATACATTAACAAAATGCTTTATCCATGTTTGTCCCTGCCATTAAATAAAAACATGTGCTGCTGTCAAAAAAAAAAAAAAAAAAATCTGCTTTTTCAAGACTTTTCTTAACACTCAGGCAGCCCTTACCTATCGTTATGCGCATGAACTAGCCTAACTGAAATTATACCAATTTTATAAACGAACCCCAATCTCACACACTCTACATTTCAGCTATATTTTAATATACATACACACATATAATGGGGTTTATATGAAGACGAACAAAATATGTTAATGTATGAGTACTTAAATGTCAGCTATCGTAATAAATCAAACTACTTAATTTTGCTCAACCTTTTCTTTTCTATGGCCGTGGACACTGTAGTTATGTACTGAATGTGATGATATAGTCAATTGAGAACATTTTTAATTGAGGTGAATTTAAAGGATAAGTTCCTAGTGAAAATTAGAATACTTTTTGGGAGAATTGACAGGCTATCTGTGAATCACGTTTCATCTGGCTGAGACCAGCAGCATTGACTTTTGAGCTGGGGAGCCGGAGAAAGCGTAATTTTAGGTGGGGGGACACCTCTTAAGGGTAGGCAGGGAAAGGACTGGGAAAGAGTGAATTAAACAATGTGGAAGGCACTGAAAGCAAATTTCATCCATTTTGCAATGTTGCTCAACTCCCTGATGGATGCAAACCCCTGAAAATCATGTTGCCTTGGAGCATCTGTTAGGCTGCTTGGAGCATTCTGTAGAGCACGCTATAGATTAACCATCAATTGAGAGCTTGCCAAGTCACCTTCAGGTTGTCTGATGATCTAATAATTTAAACTTTCTATTTTAATCCTTCTGTGGAGACAATGTTTGATGCATTTCATGATATTTTGCATTGAAAACAACTGTCTAATATTTTCCCTCAATTTAGCTGACAACTGTCCAGGAACAGATTTCCCCAAGTGGCATTTCAATGAAGGAACTATTTTGTTCCTTCGTGGCCATGACCATACTGCTCATCACTTTTGACAGTCCTCAACTACAAGAGAGGGAATAAAAAACAAACCTTACTAAGCTTGCAAATGTCAATTTTGAATATAAAGCGTTGTTAGGAAAACTGGAGCTTATCTTTTCATTATCCTTCCAACTCAAAAACTATGCCTAAGGTCTTTAGAGAAAAAGACATCATTCCTTTGCTCTTTACTGTACTGGGAATTGGCGTAATGATCTTCGTTTAGATTGTCATTTAAATTCATAGGGCATATCATAGGACTGTTGAATTTATTCACATTACAAAGGAAGTCCAAGATACTACATCAACACACTTACTGAGTGCATAATGAGTGCATAGTTCTGTGCTCAATACCAGGAATAGAATGACAGACATGACTAGTTTCGGCAGTTGTAACCTTATGCTGTTTTTCCAATAAGTAGGCTGACACAATACAGGAACCATCCTACTTTTAGTCCCCTGGGAGAGACGAAGAGTGGGTCTGGTTCGTGCATTTGTTCTTTATTTTGGTTCTTAATTTTGTTCTATATTTTACAGGATTGATGATGACTAGACACTTTGAAAATTACGGGTGCTTTTCTGGGACTTCTGATACCCTGGCTTGTCTAGATCCTCATTACTGCATTAGTGTTGTTCGAAATTTGTACCTCTGAATTCATGTGTATGCACCCAGACATTACTTCTAATGTAGCCCATGGGGCTGGGCCCAAGGGGTTGGCAGTCCTAGCCTCTCCTCACTAACCCTCCAAGAACTAGCTTTTTCCTCTAACCCTCAGAGAGCCATCGTGTGGAGGCTGTTACCCCACTGTATTAGCTCCCTGTGGCTGCTGTTATGTATTACCACAAACTTAACAGCTTAAATAACACAAATGTGCTATCTCACAGTTCTTTAGGATAGAAGTCTAAATGGGTCTCCCAGGGCTGAAATCAAAGCATGATGAACAGGGCTACCTTCCTTTCTGGAGGCTCTAGGAGAAAATCTGGCATCTTGCCCTTATTAGCTTATAGATGCCTCCCACATTCCTTGACTCATAGTCCCCTTGGCCTCACTCTTCAAAGCCAGCACCATTGCACCTCTCTGTGTCTTCTTTCCATAGTCACATATTCCTCTGACTAACTTTACTGTTCCTCCTTCTTCTGCCTTTAAGGACCACTCTGATTACACTGGGCCCACACAGATATCAGGACAGTTGATTAGCAACTTTAATTCCATCTGCAACTTAATTCCCCTTTGCCATATTACCTAATGTATTCACTTGTCCTAGCAATTAGGACATGCATCTTTGGGGGCCACTATTCTGCCTAACATACCAACTCAGACTCTCTGTTCCCTCAGGGTCATCTTCTCTTTAAAGCCCATCCCATAGTCTTTTGGAATAAACAATGTGATTTCCTGTGGTGCAAGCATGGAAGTGGTCTTAAGTCCTATCTACAAGGGTGACCTGAGGAGTAAGCATCCCTCAGGAGAAATTCCCATAGTCTTTTGGAATAAACAATGTGATTTCCTGTGGTGCAAGCATGGAAGTGGTCTTAGGTCCTATCTACAAGGGTGACCTGAGGAGTAAGCATCCCTCAGGAGAAAGAAGCTATAGGTACCACTGGGTGTCTATAGCCTGTGGAAGAAGTGAAGAGACAGCTGGAGTAGATGTGCTCTCTCTTGAAAGAGACTAAAGGAAGATAGAATCCCAGGGGTGAGAAGCTGGAAGGGTAGGGGGTTGAGGAGAGTGTCTGGAGGTGTCTCCAAGAACCCATGAAAATTCTCAGGAGAGAAGTCTGCTTTTAACACCTTCCATTACCATTTAGCTTTGATGAGCATACCAAAGTAGAACTTTCCTGCCCTTTCTACTTTTTCCCTCCTAGCCTAAGCCTATGAAGGTAAAACAAACAAACAAACAAACTGGTCTGCAAGATGGGGAATGAGGAGCAGAAAGACCTGCCAGAGAAGGAGAAAAAAAGACCAGGTTCCCCAAGATGCAGGCTCTGAGATGGAGACTAGTGTATAGGAGGCTTACTAGGAAGTGCCCACCAGACTGACACCTGTGTGTGTGTGGGAAGGGAGTGGAATTGGGAAGAGGAAGACAGTGAATGGATTGCAGTTGTAACAGAGGCTTTAGCCTTTTTTATGGGGGAGCTTTGGAGCTGGATGTCTCTTCTCAAGTTGTTCATCCTTGGAAGAGGGTGCTCTATACTTCCTCATCCCTATTAACTGGTCGCTGGATAAGGGCTGTCCCTGGGGAGGAAGCATGACCTCAGGTGAGGCAGTTTTCCTTTGCTGAGGAAAATTTTCAGAAAGCCTCTCAGCTGAGACCCTTCTGGGCCGAAGCAGCCTGCAGCTGGGGGATAACACCTTCCCAGAGCAGAATCCTGTCTGCAGGGGCACAAACATGGGAAAGAGAGGAGTTTTCAACCATTACAGAGAACTGGACTTTTAATCAGTGCCTAGAGTAGCTTTATTACCTTAAAGGTACTAGGAAGATTAAGTGGCTTGCTCTAAATTTTATGTATGGGCAAGGAAAGAAATACCCCACAGAATAAATTTACAGGACTGTGTGCTAGCTAGCTAGCTAAAGTTACTTACATCCCCCAAACCTTGGTTATAACTGCAGCAGTTTCCAGAGAAGGAGCATCTGGGAAGACAACCTTTGCACAGGAAAATTCTCAATGGGTGTGACATGCAAAGACAAGCCCTAAACCAGGTGCCATGGTTTGAATATTTGTCTCTTCCAAAGCTCATGTTGAAGCTTAATCCCCAATATGGTATTTGAAAGGTGGTGCCTTTAAGAGGGAATTGGATCATGAGGGCTGTGCCCTCAGGAATGGATTAATCCATTCATGGATTAATAGGTTAATGGATTAGTGGGTTATCATGGGAGTAGGCTGATGGCTTTATAAGGGGAGGAAGAGGGCACAAGGACACCTCTTGCCCTCCTGCTATGGGATACCCTGAGCCACCTTGGGACTCTCCAGAGAGTTCTCACCAGGAAGAAGGCCCCCTACAATGTTGGACTCCCCTGCCTCCAAGACTGTAAGAAATAAATTCTGTTTTTTTATAAATCACCCAGTTTTAGGTATTCTGCTATAAGTGACAGAAAACAGACTAAGACACCAGTTCTACACTTTTGTGTATGTGTGTACCTCGGATCCCTTTGGCGGTCACTGTATCCTATGGAACCTCTTCTCAGGACCCTGTTTTCATATGCATAAAATAAAAAATTTAGTTTCACAAAGAAAATTCTATTTAAATATTGTCATTCAAGTATTTTTTAATTGTAATAGAGTGATGCTAGTATATGTGCCTCTTTGCAATTAAATAACAAGATTTAATTTTAAACTCTTGATATATTCAATGTGTAATTTTAACTATCTAAGTAATTTTAAAATTGTGATAGGCATTAGCAAGATATTGAGATATCTGCATGACTATAATGTGATATGAAAATGTGTGTCTTTGCAATTAAATAACAAGATTTAATTTTAAACTCTTGATATATTCAATGTGTAATTTTAATTATCTAAGTAATTTTAAAATTGTGATAGGCATTAGCAAGATATTGAGATATCTGCATGACTATAATGTGATATGAAAATGTGTGTTTTCTGTTGGTGCCAGTGTCATGATATTACTGCTAATATTACTGTGGTTTGTTGCCTGTGGTTCATAATGAAAGGAAATGCCAAATTTCACTTTGAGGTTATTGAAAATAAAGATGTGATTTTTTTTTCCCACCCTAGTCCACAACCTCCCTTAATTCTTCTATTTGCAGCCTCCTTGGGGGTTCATGTACTCCAGGTTAGAACCCTGCAATCTGGAATAGGGTCAGCTGGTCCTCTACATCATAAAAAAGTGACAGGAATTTTCAGCGTTTTTATTTGGGGAGATGGACTGACAGTGGAGTGTGTGGAAGGCATTGGAATTCTAGGAGAGGAGAGAGGGGGGCAGAACTAGAGCCACGAGGTGAGTTGGGACCCAAGGAATATGGTGGGCTCCAGTGAGGAAGTCTCCACGGCCGTGACGGCAGAGGGGATTATAACTGTCTCGTTTCCTGTTCTGTCTCTGCTGCATCCATAGGTGATATTGGCCAAACCTTCAGGAGAAGTCTGTTACACACTGCATCTTTGTGTTGGCATGTTGCAGGGGGAAAGGAATAGGCAGCAAACATGCTGGGGGAGGCAACAAAGAGAAGAGCAGCCATCCCTGAGAGGCCAGACTGGCCACCCCAGAATTGTATCCAGAGAGCAGCTAGGAGCCAGGTGACCATGAATAAGCAGCTGGCAGTGTGGACTGGCAGGATGGCCAAAGGACCACCTTCTTCAACCCAATACAGTCATGCACCGCATAAGGACACTTCAGCCAATGATGGATCATGTGTACAACAGTAGTTCCATGAGATTATAATGGAGCTAAAAGTTCCTTTTCCATGTTTAGATACACAAATACCATTGTGTTACAATTGCTCACAGTATTCAGTACAGTAACGTGCTGTACAGGTTTGTAGCCTAGGAGTAATAGGCTATTCCACGTAGCCTAGGTGTGTAGTTGGCTATACCATCTAGGATTGTATAAGCACACTCTATGATGTTCACACAAGGACAAAATCATCTAACAACACAATTCGCAGAAACTATCCCTGTTGTAAAGTGGCACGTGACTGTATGTTAGACGTGACTGTTGGCTGAGAGGGAGAAACTGGATCCTGTGTGTAAGGTTAGAGGCTACCCAGAAGCTAGAAGATGAGGTTACATCAAGCTAAAGAGTTGAACATGACCCTGTAGGCAACCAAAGGCTGGGACATGGGAAGGAGTTGAGCAGAGGAATGCCTGCTATAAATGGGATCTTAGAAGGAGCACTCTGGCACTGGTCATGGGATAGGATGGGACTGTCACAGGCTAGAGACAGACTGTTTCAGAGGTAATTGCATCACTTGGAACCACCAAGAATATGAAAGGAATATGAGACCCTCAGATTTGTGCCTTTTAAGGAGAAGCAATTGTGGATGTATTTGTACCTTTACAAAGTCAAACAAAAATCATACTGTTCTTTCAAGAAAAAAAAAAAAAAAGCATGATTCCTTTGAAGTTGATGTGACTTGCCTACCAATTTCGCCCCATCTTGGTATGTGGTTACAGAAGATCAATTAGGCTCTCAGCATTAAATATTTCTCATTAAGTCTCCCAGAGGGTAGTGGGACAGGGTTGGGGTTCTGGGAGGGGAAGTCTTGCACTCAAGCTTCCTTTGGGCCAAGCATGTTTCTGGCAAAAGTGTTATACACAATTGGTGGGTCCCAGGCCAGAACCCTAAAGCTCTATTTAGTATATAACATACCTGAAATACCTTTAGTTTGTATTGTTGTGTCTTCATTGTATCTGCATAGAGAGAACATGGGGCATTATAGGAGGCAAAGTTCCCGAAGGCCTCCTACAGGGTCAGGATAAAGGAATTTTTTTTTTTTTTTGGACCAGTAAGGGGACCACAACCCTCAGCACGGTGTGGTCTGCACCACGCTCAGCCAGTGAGCGCACTGGCCATCCCTATATAGGATCCGAACCCGCGGCCTCAGTGCTACCAGTGCCGCACTCTCCCGAGTGAGCCATGGGGCCCGGGTAGGATAAAGGAATTTTGATAAGCATGACCCTCAGGGGTTAAAGGAGAGAGCAGAAATCCAAGAGGCCTTTTGGTTACTGCTTCAGAAAGGACTTAGGGACTTGAGCCCAAGCCTATATGGCAGTCAATGGCCTCATGTGACTATTGAAAACTTGGAATGTAGCTAGTCCAGATTGAGATGTGCTAGAAATGTAAAAAACTCGGGCCGGCCCGGTGGCGCACTGCTGTAGTGCGCCGCTTGGGAAGCGCGGCGGCGCTCCCGCCGAGGGTTCGGATCCCACATACAGACCGGTTCCCGCTCACTGGCTGAGCGAGGTGTGGGAGCAACACCGAGGGTTGCGATCCCGTTGCCGGTCCCTGGTCCGGTACGGGGGCGACACTGAGGGTTGCGATCCTTTGCCGGACACGGAAAAAAACAAACAAACAAAAAAGAAATGTAAAAAACTCACCAGATTTTGAAGACATAGTGCAGTAAAAAGAATGTTAAATATCTCATTAAGTAACCTTTAAATTTTGGGGCAGCCCCTCCACCCAGAAGTAAGAAACAGAGCACGCCCGGGGTCCTGGGCAGGACAGAGGGCAGGATCCCCCACTCAGAAGCAGGCAAGGAGCATGCTGAAAACACCACTTCCACGTGGGTGGCCCGCCACAGCCACTACCACCGCCACCGCCACCGCCACCGCTGCTGCAAAAGCAGCTCGACACCACAGCAGTAGCCACAGCCACTGTGCAGGCATCCTGCCAGACACTCGACTATGGTGACACAAGGAGAGTCGCCAGCAGAGAGTGGAAAAAGAACAGGACGTCTCTCTCCTCAAAGCCCACACCAGCGTCACAGAAGCAGCAACTGCTCTACCACGCCCCTGCTGTATTTCTGATTTTAGTAACTTCTGTCTTCCTTCTTTTTTTTCTTGGTCAGTCTAGATAAAGGTTTGCAAGTTTTGTTGATCTTTTTTTTTTAAAGGTGACTGGTAAAGGGATCTTAACCCTTGACTTGGTGCCGTCAGCACCACGCTCTCCCAAGTGAGCTAACAGGCCATCCCTATATAGGGATCCAAACCCACGGCCTTGGTGTTATCAGCACCACACTCTCCCAAGTGATCCACGGGCTGACCCTTGTTGATCTTTTTGAAGAATCAACTTTTGGTTTTGTTGATTTTCTCTATTATTTTTAATTTCTATTTCATATATTTCTTTGTTATTCCCTACTTATATTTGCTTTTGGTTTAGTTTGCTCTTCTTTTCCTATTTTCTTAAGGTAGAAGTTTACATTACTGATTTGAGATTTTTCTTATTTTTAATATAGGTGTTTACAAGCACAGATTTTCCTCTAAGCACTTTATGAGCCTTGCATCCTATAAATTTTGATATGTTGTGCTTTGATTTTTATCTCAAAGTACTCTCTAATTTCCCTGTGATTTTTCTTTTTAGCCATTGTTTATTTAGGAGAGTATCATTTAATTACACATTTGTGAACTTTCTAAATTTATGATCTTAGTCCTTTTAAATGTATTAAGACTTATTTTGTGGCCAAAAATAAAATTTAAAAAAAAAAGAAAAAAGAAAAAACCCAAACAAACCCTAAATCTAGAAATAATAAATCTAACCATTTTTGTTAAAACAAAACAAAACAAAACAAAAAAACCCCTTTAAATTTTGATTGCATGTTGAAATGACAATACTTTGGATATATGAGGTTGAATGAAATATATTAAAATTAATTTCACCCCTTATTTTTTATCTTATGCAGCTACTAGAAAATTAAAAACTACCTATGTGGCTTTCATTATATATTTCTATTAGTAGAAATAACATGTAGTTATTTCACACTGTTAGAAATAACTCATATTGCTCTTATAGCTACAGTCTGGCTTAAACTACATGACACTTCGTAAGGTTTTGTAATATCTGTAACTTCCTCATGTTCTCCTCTGGTTCTGTTGTAGCCATTTCAGGAAAACCCTCAACATAAAAAATGCCCAATGCCATCCTCCTAGTGTCACACAGGTGGGAGCTGTGTGGATGTGATGGTCCCTGTGAACTCAGGTAGCAGGGAGAAGATCATCCCCTATAAAAGGACAGAGTTCGTGGCAGCAGGTTCTAAGAGGCTAGCCAAGCAGACTAATTTGTTGGCAGTGCTGAAAGGAAGAGATGGAGAATTTGTGTTATTAACTTAGGCCTTGCCTACAGAAAGGCACATATAGGATTCTCAGAGTTCTAAAGAAATTGGCAGCATGGACTGTGTTAAAAAAGGAACTGATGAGCTTGCTAGTTAGCTCAGTTGGTTACAGCATGGTGTTATAACATCAAGGTCAAGGGGTTGGATACCCACCCTGGCCAGCAGCCGAAAAAAAAAGAAAAAAAGAGAAAAGAATTGCCCATCCTTCAGCTCTCAAACCCTCCATCTCACTACCCTGACCTCACACCTCATAGAACACCCACCCCCAAATTCTCTCCGTAGATCTGTTCTTTTGTGGCCTAACCAGCCTTTCCTGATACTTCTCACTTGAACCCTATGGGACCGTGTCCTTTTTCTAAGCTAAAACAACAGATGGCCTAAAACGGATAAAAGGTGGCACCCAAGGGAAGTTAAGGGGGAGGGCTAAGCATAGAGAGGCAAGGCACGTGCACATTTGACCTTTTCAAGGATTGGCCTAAGCTTGGAAATCCTGACCTGATAAGCATATAAATATGATCTTTTGTGTTACAATAAACGGAACTGCCTGACAGAACCCCCGCTGCGTGTGTATGTGTTCGTTCCCTATCTGAGAGAGCAGCAGCGTGCTCACCCATCTCTTGGAATCTCTTTTTGCCCCGCATCCTAGGTGGGGAGAAAAGGGCAATCCCTTTGGCCTCAACCCTCTAGGGAAAGGAAAAACCTGTTGGGGTCCCGTGCGGCCGCCAGAGATGCCCAACAGAACCCCTTATCCTTTATTTATTTATTTATTTTTTAAAAGATGACCGGTAAGGGGATCTTAACCCTCGACTTGGTGTTGTCAGCACCACGCTCACCCAGTGAGCGAACCGGCCATCCCTATATGGGATCCGAACCCGTGGCCTTGGTGTTATGAGCACCGCACTCTACCGAGTGAGCCACAGGCCGGCCCAGAACCCCTTATCCTTTAAAGTCAAACCTCTGAAATGTTAGGCTCCTTCCTGAAAAAACCCTAAACATGGATCCATCTCCTCATCTGTCTTCTCCATCCCACCCCTCCTACCCCTGGGCTGCTAGGCACAGGTACAGAGCATCATTCAGTTGTGCAGATTAGCCCATGAAAAGTTGATGGGCTCCAGCCCCAGTTGTCCCTTCAGTGACGTGCAGCAGCGCGCACACTGGGCAGCTCTCCCATTCCACTCAGTAACCGTTAGCAAAACATGCCCCTTCCTGCAGTTAGTTCATTCTGGTATTGTTTAATCTGGACAGCTCTGCCCTGGGAATAGGGAGAAGTGGGGAATTCCAGAGTCCCAGTGTGAAGCATCCCTGGCTGCACACATATATATGCCCACATTCTTACAAGCCTCCATACGTGACTTGGGTATCCACAGAGTCAGCAGCCTGCACATTCTGTGCTATGTCTATCCACCCTGCCCACAGGGAAAGAGAAGCAGGGTTGGAGCCTGGTAGGCATGAGTCAGGCCTCTGTGGGTGGGAGAAGTAAGCTTCAGGGGCTGCTCAGAGCATGACTGACATGGGACACAGCCATGCATGTATGTGCGTATGAGCGTGCCAGTGAGAGTCTACATGTGAACTCTTCCCAGGTGTGTTCATGGCCTTTTGTACAGTGTGTGCACATATGCACAGGAGGCTCTCCTCTGCTTTTCCAAGACTTATCAAGAAGTCTAGAATCTCTGGCCTTCCCATCGTGGGATAAATTAATAGATGGTGGCCTTGTGCAGTACACAGCCCACACACCTGTACTGTGGGCCCCGGCCATAGTCTTCTCAAAATCCTTGCACCATTCCCATCCATTCCATTATCAGAGGATGGTTTTGCCTAGATTAATGTGAACCTCCTCGATTTTCTGTTTCCCACCTGCGAATATATTCACATTTGGGCCTTTCCTTTGCCTTTTCCCTTCAGTTTCAGAACACAAGGTGCCTGCCTTTTGTCAGAGGCCAGCAACTCCTTTGCTCTTGATCCCATCATTGGGCTCCTCAGGATCTTGCTTTATTGGTTGTCCTCCTTGCTCTGAGTTTTTCACATATTCCTCTCCAGGTGCCTTCCAGATGTCCTGTAAAATCTATTCCATTCCATAAAAATTTCTCTTGACCCCCAAATCCCCCTCTGCCACTTCTCTCCTGTCCTCTCTCAGCCAAGCTTCTGGAAAGGAAACTCTCTGCTGCTATCTCACTTCTTCACCCACTAAACTCAGGCCTCCGCTGCAGTCACTCTGCTTAATGTCCTTCCACAAGGGTCCTCAGTAACTTCCATTTTGCTAATTTGCTGGATAAGTTTTCAGCCCTTGCTTTACTGGACTCTTCTGTACATCTGACACTGACAACCACTTCCTTGTTCAGGAAACTGTTGCCTCTATTGGCTTCCATACTTCTCTATATAGAATGTATCAGCCAGTGGGAGGACCACACCCAATGCCCCTGGCTAGGGGGAACAGCTACGCTCAAGTCCCTGGCCCGGCAGCCCTGTGCTCTGAGCCAAGGGAAACCGGCTCACAGCCAAGTGGGAGGACCACACCCAATGCCCCTGGCTAGGGGGAACAGCTACGCTCAAGTCCCTGGCCAGGCAGCCCTGTGCTCTGAGCCAAGGGAAACCGGCTCACAGCCAGTGTGTGGAGGTCATGCCGAGCAGTGTGTGGGTGGGAGCAGCCCTGGGAGCCTCCAGCTTGTGGGCTGAGGCCTGGCTCTTTTCGTATATGTGAGAGAGAGTGCTTTATCCTTATAGCATATTTACTGTTCGTTGAACTGGTGTTTAAGTTTCTGTTGATTGCAATCAAAAGGAGGCTTGCCTAAGACAAACACCTTACACTTTGCTTGTCCTCTGAAATGTGTATTTGTAGGTTTCACCAGTCCCAAGCCACATGGTTACTCACTATAATTCTTTCTTGCTATTTATTGAGAACAGACATATCAATGTTACGTCCACCTGATTTTGAGACACTGGCAGCAAAGGCCCGAGTCATTTATTCACAATTTTTAGGACATCCTGTGTCCATGAAATATAACGATGTGGTGATCCAGGGAACTGCATGGAGGTCAAGGACACCATTGCTAATAATCTGATTCCTCTGACTTAAACTAAACATGACAAAATTAGGATTTCTCTATTTGAGGCTTCCTGATTTATGATGACAAATATATAATTCAACAATTAAAATTCTTCTCATCATCCCTAAAAAATCTATTTTGGTGATCGAATAACTTGTTCTAATTTATGACAAATTCCTGGGCATTTGAAACTCCCCATTCTCCTTTTATTGGCTGGTTTACTCAGCTGTGGCCCACGGTTACAGCAGACCCATTCTCTTCTTTCTCTTTCCCTCATGCATATGCATCACATGCAGCCTACACCATGCAAATTCTTGCACTGTACATACACTCACACACTTTCCTCACCTCTCCATCAATCCCAATCCTGTACTTCCTTCTAAACTCAGCTCAAGTTGCATCTTCTCCATGACCTTGCTCAGAGCCTCCAGTTAAATCCTCTTGGTCTTTTTGGAATTCCTCTAACCCATTGGTTCTTGACTGGGAGTAGTTTTGCCCCCCAAGGGACATTTAGTAATATATGGAGACATTTTTGGTTGTCACAACTGGGACAGAGTGCTATTGACATTTAGTCAGCAGAGGCCAGGGATGCAGCTAAAAATCCTACAGTCCATATAATAGCTCCCTCACAACCATGAATTACCCAGTCCACACAGTCCGTAGTGTTGAGAAACCCTGTAGTCTAACTTGACTTTGGCACCCTATCATTTGACTATTCATTGTGATGTAGAATCTTAGGATCAGATTGGGAGCCTTTAGAAATCATCCTGTTGCCCCCTGAATTTTATGGGTAAGAAGATCAACCCAAGATAAGCTGCTGAGAGTCAAAGAGTAAGTGAGTCATTGGCAGGACTCTGTCCCCTGACTTCTGGGCCTTGGCAATTTCCTTTTCACTATGAGGTTGTTTCTTTCTCCCAAGTAAGTTTAGAAGTTTCTATAAGCAATGTTAGAAACTTTTATTAAACTTGCAGTAACTCTTCCCTCCAACTTCCTACCTTCGGTGCAGTTCTAAGAACATACTACATACTCATCGGATTGAAATAGCCCTAGAATGTGCGAAATATCATTTTATTCCCCTGTAGACACACACACACATATATTCTTAAACTGTAAGCTTATCTCCTGGGTTAAACTCTCAAAAGGATAAATGACTACATGTAAATCATAGAAGAAATTCTACAGAGACCTTTTGAGGAAGTATGTTTAACATTAATTAGAGTAAATACCAGCCAACTGAGTCTTATGCATTTAAATGGTGGTGATGAAAATTACCGCCTTAGCAGTTCAGAGGAAAACAGGAAAGGTTTCTACGAAGGGGAATGATTAACTGAATTCTTACACAGAAACTGGAAAACAACAACAGAAAGCAGAAAGGACAGCACATTGTATACGTTTGTAGATTTGATCCTATGAACTCTGATTTATAACCCATTCCCATAAATAAATAAATAAATAATTCTCCTCAAAGAGAAGAAATGTAAGCAATTGTTGAAATAGTGCTCAAAAAGTCTAAGTTAAACAAACATGCGATGGTATAATAAGAGAAAAAGACTTTCTATTGGAAAAGAAGAGCCGATTGACTAGTATTCTGCATTCAGAGGCAGAACAGTAAAAGTGGAGTTTGCAAGGGCAGGTCTGGAGTGAGCTGATCCTGGATTTGCATCCTGGCAGTGCCAGGGAGCAGCTGTGTGACTCAGGTAAAGGCCTTCACCCCTCAAATCCCAGTCTCCTCAGCTTTGAAGTGAGGATCATTAACAATGTTTTCCAACTTATAAAGCTGTTGTGAGGATTTGATGAAAGAATACAGGAAAAGTGCTCTCCACCAGATCAGGCTAAATCTAAGTGATGATAAAAGAGAGCTACTGTAGCAATGATTTCTACTCTTAATTTTATTTCTGAAAAAAATGGGAGGATCACTTAGTTTTGCAATGTTGATTTTATTTCCTCAGAAGAAATATGACATTCCCTTCATAATACAGAAAAGAACTTCCATTACTTTGGAGTCCTCACATTTAAAACAAAACATTGAGTTTTAGATAGGCATATGTGGAGGCTTTTTTAATCATATAAACAAATCTGTATGGTTAAGGTCCTGGAGAATAATTTAAGCTTGATATATTTTTCTTTCTTCCCTCTTCTCCTTCTTACAGTCCTCACATTTAAAACAAAACATTGAGTTTTAGATAGGCATATGTGGAGGCTTTTTTAATAATATAAACAAATCTGTATGGTTAAGGTCCTGGAGAATAATTTAAGCTTGATATTTTTTTCTTTCTTCCCTCTTCTCCTCCTTCTTACCTTTCCTTCCTTCCTTCCTTCCTTCTTTCCTTCCTGTCTTCCTTTCTCCTTCCCTCCCTTGCTCCTGCCCTTCCTTCGTTTAATAAGATGTGCAAATGCATGTATAAGGGGTTCTGTGAAAGTAGGAAGACATCTACAGAGAGTGTGTCAAGCAAATAAGTGTTGTGGAAAGTCTGGGAAGGGAAATTTCAGAGCCTTAGGTTCCAATCCTGGGTCGTACTAGATGTGAGATGTCAGGCCAGTCACTTAACCATCTCTCATTTGCAAAATAAAGGGCTTGGTAGATGATTAATAAAGATTCCTACAGTTTTAAGTCCTGGATTGTATTTTTAATTTCTGGAGAGTCATAAGCAGACATTCAATTCATATATGTTATCAAAAATGATCTTGTATTTTTAATAGCAAGTTCAATCTGTGGGGAAAGAGTGAAACATTATTCAATTTTGAAGTGATATTTGCCA
>NW_007741643.1:1923-3741 GCF_000696425.1 Galeopterus variegatus | reverse complement strand
AGCAAGTTCAATCTGTGGGGAAAGAGTGAAACATTATTCAATTTTGAAGTGATATTTGCCACGCTACTGCTCAGGCTAATGTCAGATTCCTGTCGACATAGCCAATTGTAGCGCTCTTAATTCTGTTCGTGACACCAGTTGTCTAGCTACATGACCATGCCAGTTGTCGGGCCCTGTTACCTGCCTGTCATCCTGCCGACTGGGCCGATTGTCGAGCTAAGGCTGTGTCTGGAACTCACAGACCCCTATCGCCCATTGTCCAGACTGGGTCACGAACCCTTCACACACCAGGTTGGGTCCCCAGACCCCTCACATGCCAGGCTGGGTCACCAAACCCTCCACATGCAGGTCTATGAGCTAGGTAACTGGCAAACCAGTCCTTGTAGCCATAGGTTGGAAAGCATGGCTGCGTAGGGCAGATGCCCGAGGCAGAGCCCTCCTGCCTGCTGCTTCTCTAAAACTCTTCTCTCCCTCTACCTGAAGAACATAAGAATAGCAACAAAACTAAAAAGACACATTGGGGCGCATGTGCACTAACTACACACACACACACAATTTGCTTACAATGGATGTGCTGAACCACACACACACACACACACACACACACAATTTGCTTACAATGGATGTGATGAACCACACCCAACTGGACCTGAGGTGAGGGCCCTGACCAAACTATTCTATTTTCCCAACAATATTCCACTTTCTGAGGAGATATCTTGTTCTACGCCTTTTGTTACATTCTAAGTTCCAAAACCAGAGCTGGCCTTTTAGGTGTATGGCCTGCGAAGTTGCATGGGTTCCCACGTTTAGGAGGGCTCCACATTTGATGCTCNGTGTATGGCCTGCGAAGTTGCATGGGTTCCCACGTTTAGGAGGGCTCCACATTTGATGCTCTGCTGTTGCTGGTTTGAAATTCTTTAAACAAAAGGCCCTGCATTTTCATTTTGCACTGGTCCCTACTTATTATGTAGCTGGTTCTGGCTACAGCTTATAATTTATAGTTCAGTTTCTAGGCCCAGGATTCTGTCCTTTTTTAGTTAGAAACCCACATGGATCACTTTCATCTGCATCTCAGTTTTTATGTTGGTATAAAACTAGGAAGGGCTGCCTGCTAAACCTGCCAGACTGCAGGATGTGCTGCCAGCTGTGCACAGGATGTGCAGAGCTGCCTTGGCTTCAAAGGACAGGGGCTCCATCCTTCAGCCTCAGCCATCTGTAGTGGCCTGAGCTTCTGTAGTCTAGCAGACGGACTGCAGGACTCAGTGAGAGGATACATAGATGTCCTTTGAAAATTTAAGGCTGTCAGTCAGCTCAAGGAAGAGACCCATACTGTGAAAACCCACAGCCCCCACCCATCCCCTCATCTTGCTGGTGTTCTCGAGTGTTTGCTCACACTTCCTTGAAGCATGTGCTTGATGGCCCTGTTTCAGAAGGAGTCTCTAAAGGGCAGTGAAGACGGAACTACTCAGAGAAAGCCTCTCTCTGAATCCTATCAGTGCTTGTGATGATGACTGAACTTCAAAAAACACTTCTGACCTCTTAGTGTGTGCTGTCATTGATCCAGGCGCTGAGGACACAGCAGTGAGCAAACACAGTGACGATCAGCTGACTACAATTTTTCAAGGTGGCTCAGACATTGTGGGTTTACACCTGGGCCTGTGAAATGGGGACAATAACTCACAGAGCCAATGTGAGGATATAAGGAGATTATAAGTGACTGGGTACTTGAAGAGCTACTTTGTGATAGTACGAGGTACTTCAAAAAGCTCGTAGACAAAACAGAATTAAAAGGTAATACGAATCTTTCCATGAACTTTT
>NW_007741643.1:0-311 GCF_000696425.1 Galeopterus variegatus | reverse complement strand
CATCTGGCTGTCCCGGAGTGGCCCAGGCAGGGCGCGGCGCGTGGCGGCCGCTCCGGTCCCTCCCTTCCCGCCTGCCCCGCTCCCGCCTTCTGTGCCCGCAGGCCTCCTCTGGGGATCTGTGTCCCCCCAGCCCTGAGGTGTTTAGGGTGTAGAGACCCGGCCTGGTGTCGTCCTCCTCGGTGCGCTCACTCCTTGGCCGCGCGTATCTGACTCCTGCGGACCCCTTTCCTGCAGCCCTGCGAACGGAAGACACGGGGGACCGGGTGCCTGTTGCCGCCTCCTTTTTTTTTTTTTTTTTTTTTTTTTTTTTT
>NW_007741642.1:24099-24522 GCF_000696425.1 Galeopterus variegatus | reverse complement strand
ATGTTTAGGACTGAAAAATCAGAAAATCATTCTATTCACCCATGTTGAGAGAATTTGCTTTTCAGGAAAATAACCACAGAGAAATCTATTGCTATGAGGCAAGGTATTAAAAAAAAAATTAAATGTCTGGGAATTGGCTGAAGTCAATTTATACATTTTTGAAAATGTATTTTATTATTTGTAGTTAACTGCGTGATAACTCTTGTTAAAATTTCCTATCACAAGAATTTTAGTATAAATATCTCTCCATATTATCTATATTTATGTATATTTATAGACCTATCAATCAATCTCTCTATCTGCCTAACCTCTATGTCTTATGTATTTATATTTCTAATAACTAGGTCTCAATTTGGTTGAACAAACCAATAAGTATAGTTTGCTAAGATTTAAATCTCGTCCATCTTGGGCCGGCCCGGTGGC
>NW_007741642.1:18344-21554 GCF_000696425.1 Galeopterus variegatus | reverse complement strand
ATAGAAGACAGGAAACAAATGTATAGCAAAATGCAGAATTGTTAGCTGTTATAAGTAAAGGTCTTGATGTGGGACCGTATGGTTGTTGCCCTAGAATTTTCTGGGTTTTTTTGTTCGTTCGTTGGTTTTTAATCAAGAAAATAAGCTATGTGATACATTCGCATATGTAATTAATACCAATTATTTGGTTAAGTCTCATTTTTAAATATGTGTTTCTGTGTGGCTCGCAAGGGAAAAATTCAAACACTACTGGAATGAATAATTACTTGATGAGTTGACTAGGTTAATTTCAAAACTTATTTTAAAGTAAATACGAAGGATTTCAACATATATTTTCACTCTTTAGATTAAGTACAAAGGAATATACATATTTAGCATTTCTGTCATACAAAGCATTGCTTTAGATTAAGAATAAAGCCACAAATATTTTCTATGATTACAAATTTGCCAAGCTTTAGATCTGCAATGCTTGTGTGGGAAGTTTTCTTAATTTTATCTATTATACTATCCCTTTTGGATAAGCATTTGAATATAATTCAGATCCACTTTCTTTTTCAGTTGAAAGCAACACTCTTGGTTCCTTCTGTAAACTATAGCACATATACAAGTATTTCTGTTGGTAGCAGAAACTTCTTGGTAATCAATTCAATCCAGTCTCAACTATTTTCTTCACTGTCACCTCACTATTGTGGTTGAAAAATCTAATTGCTTCCCTGCATCCCTGTGTGATGCACTTCTGGCCACTAAAATGTAAGCAGAAGTAGGCTGAGGACTTTGGGGAAAATGTTTGCTTTTCTTAATAAAAGAGAATGGTTACTACTGGCACAACCACCATTTCTCTTCTGTCATTCTTCTTGCCTGAAGGTGAGGCAGCAATCTTGAGTCCATGAGGCGAAGGCACAGGGAGCTGCAGTAACCCTGGCACTGCAGAGCAGCTAAACCAACACCAGCAGTAATTTCTTCTTCCACACTTCCTACTAGAGAGAAAACAAATGCAATTTCTTTTAAGTTTCTCAGCATTTGATTTTCTGTTCTTGAAGTCTCAATCTGCCTTACTAATTCAACGTAACTATTTGATTTACAAAGAATAATTGTTTTATTGTTTCATATATATTGGTTTGTTTATTCTTGCATAGATGCTCATTTTAGAGGGGAATTTTAGTTTTGTTTGTCTAAAAAGTTGCTGGGAGGATTAGACACTTGATGAATGCAGTAGATAATGTGATTATTTACTCTATAGCAGATATTCTCCACCTCAGCACTATTGACATTCGGGGCTAGAAAACCCTTTGTTGGGGAAGGATGGGGGGATGTTGTCCTGTGCATTGGGGAATTTATAGGAGCACAAGATGCCAGTCGTGACAACCGCAATGTTTCCAGACACTGTCACATGTCCTCTGGGGAGCAAAATCACTCAGGATGCGAACCACTGCTCTAAAGCATTTGGGTAAGACAAATTAAAAATGTGGAAAGTCCACTTCATATTTTCACGTTTTAGTTGTATTGTATAAATCTTTTTTGTACTGCAGTTACTTTTGCAGTCCATATATTTTATTATGATCTATGAAACTGCTTTCTACAAGATGACATGAAATAAACGTTAAATAAAACTCACAAGGATTGATACTGGAAAAGCTGTTGAGTAAGGCTGTGTATATTTGACATGAAAACCACAGGTCAAGTCAGTTAAAAAGAAACACTGAAGCAACATAATAAATAGTTGTTTGACATTGCATAGCATTTAGGGGTTACAAACTTACAAACTCAAATGGAAGTCTGTGAATTGGCTTTAGAGTTTTCACTCCAGTGGAGACTGGTAGGTAGTGTTGGAGGTAAACTTTACTTCAACTACAGGTATTTAAATTCAAAGAATTTTAAATAGTTTGTGGGTCAAAGAAAAGATATGCTTAAGCATATTCACCTGCCACTTTGTAATCCCTAAATATTTTTATCTACAGGACCAAAATACCATTTTCTACTCAACTGAATTCATCAGCATAAAATATCAGCTTTCTATGTTGTCTTTGAGTTGGCTCCTCCCTGTAGTTTTCACCTACAGCCTGGTCTGTGTTTTAGTCAGACTGGTAAAAATTCTTAAACCACTCTCACTGGTGTTCTTCTGCTCCACTTTAATAAAAATATAAGATACTTAACTGGAAGATGTTGATTTATAGTGGCTGTTATTTATCCAATTATTCTTTCTATCATTCAATAATTATTTATCCATTACTTATTTGGAAACTGTAACTACATCAGATGCTGAGGTATCAAAGAATAATAATAAACGATGTTGATCCTAAGACACCAATTGTCAAGAAAAAATGGCTGACAGAGATAATTATATTATGTGGTATTACATGATAATAATAGAAATACCAAAAAAACAAGGGAAATACATAAAATATGCTCATTTATTTGTTAATTTTTTATTGTTTATTTGTTCAAATATGAATAGTGCTATTAATTGTGAAAGGCTCATTCAGAGCTCAGAGAAAGAATGCACAAAATGATTCAGACGTAAATTCTAAAATGAAGTCATTCTGAAAATCAGCAGTATTTTGTAAAAATAAATCATTTTTAGTATATCACTTAAGCAAAGAAGATTAACCATAGAAGATTCAATAGAACCATATTAACACCATTTTGATATTATTATGCAGAGTCACCATTTAAAAACAACTAAAGTTAATATACCTCAATGAGGTGGTTAGCTTCTTTCTCCATCTTAATCTATTATCAAGGGGAAACTTTTGAGGATAAACTAGATGACTTTAACTTAAACATCAAAATTGAATTAATGTTATTAATATTAATGCTACATTAATTAAATTTTATTGGAATTGGTCTTAGAACAGAAATAGGCAAACATGAAAATGAGCAGGACAGAACTGAGTTTTATACATGTAAACTTCTATTAATCATTATTAACCCTTTACATTGAATGTTTATTTTTGCAAATCAAGCACATGAGCTCCTCTGCTATGGACTCTAATATTCTTACTGTTGAATGGTGATTGGAACTGCAGCTTTTCTTTTCTTTTCTTCTCTTTTTATCTAGTATAGTTTCTGTTGACGCCAAAAAATAAGTGATGTTCCCTCATTCTTTCAGTATCATTGAAGACACTCTTGGGGGTCAATTCATCTTCCTTTGGAAGTCAGTATTCCAGTGTATGCCCAAATTTGAAGGACAAATATCCCACGTTTATCCCT
>NW_007741642.1:12906-18334 GCF_000696425.1 Galeopterus variegatus | reverse complement strand
GATCCCACATACAGACCCGTTCCCGCTCACTGGCTGAGCGAGGCGCGGGAGCATCACCAAGGGTTGCAATCCCGTTGCCGGTCCCGGTCCGGTACGGGGGCAACACTGAGGGTTGTGATCCGTTGCCGGACACGGAAAAAGACAAAAAAGACAAAAAAAAAAAAAATTATTATTAGCATGAAACTTAATGAGAAAAAAAATATTAAATATATGCTTTTAGGAAAAAAAATGGGTTTCAAGAAATTCTTACAATTCAAAAACTATTACTGGGCCAATACATTTTGTTTAGGCTTCCTCTAATTTATCAACACCATAATATTAATTTAACTTACAGGCAAATATTAATACACTAAAGAATTTATGCCAGAAATCTTATTCATAGTTAACATTTATCAAAAACAATTTTTATTTCCTCAAGTTTTTGGGTCATTATCTTTGCAAATATAAATTCCCCTTAAATTATCTAAATCTAGATATTTATTTTGATTATGCAAATTCACATTCTTCTGAGAAAAAAAATAAAACTTTCATTTTATAATATTTGGAAAAGAAGAAACTGAAACAACAAAACAAAAAAAAATAAATTAAAATGTAAACATAAGCAAGACATGTTCTATTAAACAATTTTAATATGTCTGGAGCACAAAATTCCCACACTTGTAAAATTCTTAGCATATTTATCATTTTAAAATTTTATTAATGGGCTAAAAGTTTGGCATTTGTTAAGTTTGCTCTGATATTGTTTCTCCCTGATCTTTGCTAAGTTTCCCAACCATGTTATTTAAAAAAACCATATTAAATAGCTATAATTTCCAGATATTACTTTGCTTGTATTTCAAAAGATGAAAATAAGGGGAAAAACTTGTTTTTTTCCTGTTGTAAAGTTATGGTCTTACTTATTATGTGCCCTTGTTGTAGAGACAATAATAAAACTCAGAGGTTCTAAAGACAGATGCTTTTAAATCAGAATATCTTGGTCTATGAAATTGTTTATTATGTAAAATGACATCTTAAATGTCATTAAATGTAATCAAATTTGAAGAATTATTAGTTGAGATTTATAACATATATGAAAAAGTTAATAACTTTTAGCACTGCCAAATTTATTATATTATTCAAATACTGCTTATGACATGACCTGCCGATCAGGTGACCATGGATCTTAACCATGATCCCTTATGGTTAAGACTATTTTCTCGGTGGAAAAAAGACCCATAATGAACAATTTCATAGTGAAATATAAATTATGAGATGAAACCATGTTTTGTTGGAAGGATCTGTAAAATCAGAGAGCACAGATTTTTTGAAAATGAGATTTCGTTTTTTAAAAAATGTTTACAGTATGGAGTATAAATGAAAGATTTCTTATAAAATAGCTAAATTGGATCTATAATCAATAAGTTTTACCTAAATTATTTACAAGATAACTAATTGTAGATATACCTTTTTTCTCTACTTTTTGGTTTAAGTGTTCTTTGATTTACTTATGAGAGGAGATTTTTTTACAGTCTTGAAATAAGTACTATGTCAAAAACTTAACTATAGCATTGTTTCTTGATAAAACTTACAAAGATTGACAGTGCTAAAAATGTGAAATATTTTAGCATCAAAGCACACAAATCCTATACTATAGTTCAGCTCAAATTGACTTCCCCTATTCTGACACTTCATTTTTTTTTTTTTTAATCTAACTAAAATGAAACAAGAACATGGATTGGTAGCCTCTGGGAAGTATTAAATAATATTACTACTCTTCTTAGGTTATGATTGAGCACTAATACCAGGCCATTCCTTCAGGTAATTGTTTCGACTGGGTAGTTTCCTAGCAACAAAGGCCATAGCAACACCAAAGAAGACATCAGTAATGTGGGCCTGTCAGGGAACTTTGATTGATATTACACAACCTGTATTGCCTGTGGGAGTAAGACTCCTAACAGTGGCTGTGACCTTTACCATATTTTTTTAATTTTTCTTTTGAGTCACTTCAGCTGCTTTTCCATTGAGTGGTAAGCCATGCCGGTGGGATCCTGAGATAGGATGTTTTCCCTGAGATATAGAAGACAGGAAACAAATGTATAGCAAAATGCAGAATTGTTAGCTGTTATAAGTAAAGGGCTTGATGTGGGACCGTATGGTTGTTGCCCTAGAATTTTCTGGTTTTTTTGTTTGTTCGTTGGTTTTTAATCAAGAAAATAAGCTATGTGATACATTCGCATATGTAATTAATACCAATTATTTGGTTAAGTCTCATTTTTAAATATGTGTTTCTGTGTGGCTCGCAAGGGAAAAATTCAAACACTACTGGAATGAATAATTACTTGATGAGTTGACTAGGTTAATTTCAAAACTTATTTTAAAGTAAATACGAAGGATTTCAACATATATTTTCACTCTTTAGATTAAGTACAAAGGAATATACATATTTAGCATTTCTGTCATACAAAGCATTGCTTTAGATTAAGAATAAAGCCACAAATATTTTCTATGATTACAAATTTGCCAAGCTTTAGATCTGCAATGCTTGTGTGGGAAGTTTTCTTAATTTTATCTATTATACTATCCCTTTTGGATAAGCATTTGAATATAATTCAGATCCACTTTCTTTTTCAGTTGAAAGCAACACTCTTGGTTCCTTCTGTAAACTATAGCACATATACAAGTATTTCTGTTGGTAGCAGAAACTTCTTGGTAATCAANTTAGTATCACTTATGAGACAGGCACAAAGGAGGTGTGAATAAAAAGAAGATATATAATGAACCCACCTTCCTCTTTTATGTGTTTCACAGACTGGCCATGTTGTATCAGGACATACATATACAAATTTACATACATTTTAATGATTCATTTGATAGAAATTATTTGTTTGACAATTTAAAGAAAAAGGGGAAGGGCAGAGGCTCAAGAAATAAGGAAGAGACAAAAAGTAACTTTACAATTAATCAAGATATAAATTGGAGCATTTCTTTTGCACTGAGATGATTTCTAAACTTTTAAGTCAAAAGACATGCTAGCATTTGCAAACAGTCATGGGATGGCAGAAAAGAAAAAGGGTTTTTTTTGTTTGTTTTTTCTGGGGTGAAAAAGAATGCAGATCCTAGATATTTTACCTACTGATCACATAAACCTGCAGAAATCGAAGCTAAAAAAGACAAAGCACTCTCTAGTGAATTTTATAGCTGGGTTGGCTAATTTACTTGTCCTCTAAGAAAGATAATTGCAATTTGAAAGAAAGAAAGGTAGCTGAATGTAAAACAAAATTGGAATCAATAGTTAGGACAACACTAGTATGATAAGTGAATCCTATAATTTCAAGTGATTTAATTAAACATCATGAATACGGTACCTTTTAGAACAAGTTTCGCGTACCTCGTAAAATTATTTGAAATCTGAAGATTCAGTAAAATATATTGGATCTGTTTTATTAAGTCTGACACAGTACTTTTGGATCCCCACAGTTCTCATATCTATCAAAGTGGAAAATATTGAATCAGAACTACTAAATCTTTTTGTGCCATTTAATTTCTCTGCATGATTTGGGCAGTCCTTACTGTATACCTATGGTCAGATGTCATCAAATGTAGTAAATAATGCCACCTATTCTTTTGTTTTGAACTTTGGTTTTTTCATCTTGAAAATGCTAATGTTAGTGCCTGTCAAAATTGTTTTTTTTTTCCCTTTAATGTCATAATAAACATAGTTTATAGATATTTCCAGTACCTGTTTCTTTATTATTAGATGCAATTTTAAATTAGAAAAAAGTCATCACATAATCAAAAACTGTTCATTTTATAATATGTCAATAGAAAATTTCTGTCATTTAACGTATTATGGTTTTAAAAAGTTTTCCATCTTCTACACTGCTCTCCTCTCTGATTTTGATATATTCTTTTCTCCTGGTGATTCCTTTTCATTTATTGATAGATATCATCTAGGCAGAATGTTTAGGTCATGATAAAGGGAAATTGCATGCAATAGGGAATGTAACAGCATCTAAAATATTTATAATGTCCTTCAATTGCTTTGCAATATTTGAAAATGGGCATACATTTTAGGACTTAGGTATTGTGACATTTGTTAAAACAATGGCGTGTCCAAAAGGTGGTGTTTTTGCATAATAATACTATTAGATGAACCCTAAAGAGGGAAAAATGGGTTTCAGGTAGATCAATAAGTGCTATGTACTAAAATTCATCAAAAATTGTTTTCTTTAACTCAATCTTAATAGGGATATCAACTCTCTCAGAAGGCTTTGGAGGTGGTTGTGTCAAGTCATGTTAGTTGCACGTTTGGGTGGGCATTTGGGGATCGAAGTGAACAACTCAAGTGGGTAAGCACTTAGCCTCTATATGGACTGATAATGACCACAACTGAAAAAAGTAAGAGGAGGAAACCCCTGCATTGCTTTTGTTTTTAATGGAATAGATGAATGACAGGATTGCACATTGTCACAATAACACAAATGTTGCCCTGTACTCATTGACCTCAATCCAAACACTCCATAATAAACCTCCTTTAAAATTGTTGATTATGCTGTTAGTTCTATTCAAGGCTTGTTAGTTTGAATATTGTTGATTGCCTTTAGATGTGCTGCTTAGCTTTCTGGTAGTACACTTTTTTTTTTTTTTTTTTTTTTTACTTGATAGGCATTGTTCATTAAGATGAAAAATTATCCTTTTTTTTTTTTTTTTGTCCAATCAGTTTTAATCCCCTCAGACTGGGAAAGTGAAACAAGATTACAGTACTGCATTATATTTCAAGTTCTATTATGGTGTGTGTGTGTGTGAGAGTGCATGGAGAGAGAGAGAGAGAGAATGTGACCAATAAAATCTATTAATTATTATAAAAAATATGTATGCTTTAAGCTTTAAGGAACACGGTATAACGTAATATGAAAAATGATATCAATAGTTGAATTTTTTTATTTTAAATTGTTCAGTTTTTCCCAACTTTTTATTTTGAGAATTTTCATGCCTACAAAAAGTTTTAGAAATGGTACATTAACACTTGCATATCCTTCACATAGATTCAAAAATTGCTAAAAATTTGCCAGATTGTGCTACATTTAGTCTCTATATTTTTTTATGCTTTTTGCTGAAAAATATGAAAGTAAGTTGCAGACTTTATTTCACTGATAAATTCTTCATAATACATTCCTTCATCATTCCAGTACCATGATCACATTAAGAAATTTAACACTGTAAGTATATTTCAGCATATACAGTTTATAGTCAATATATATGTGTGTGTGTCTCTATATATTTTTCTTTCTGCAATGTCTTTTATAATATTGACAATATTTAAGAGTCTAGGCCAATTGTTGTATAGTAGGTATCATGTTTAACCTTGGTTGATTGTTTTGGCGTTAAATTCAGGATAGGTACACACACGCACGTAAATATATTTTCCAAATGTACCCTGTGCAAAGTG
>NW_007741642.1:5849-12523 GCF_000696425.1 Galeopterus variegatus | reverse complement strand
ATTCAGGATAGGTACACACACGCACGTAAATATATTTTCCAAATGTACCCTGTGCAAAGTGTGTGTTTTCCATTTCATTACATCAGAGGACACATAAATGTCAGATGGTTTCTATTATTGGCAATGCTAATTTTGATCATGTTCAAGGTGGTATCTACAGATTTCTCCTTTTTGAGAATATTGTTTTCCTCTTATAATTAATAGGGGATCTATAGGGGATGATATTATTAAGTTATTTTATTTAGGTTTTCAAATTTATTCATAGAGCTGTTGAAACTAATCTTTTTATTTCATTTGTAAATTTTAATTGTTAAAAGTATTAATATTATGAATTTTCTCCAGATCTCTCCTTAAATACATCTAATATATAGCTTTCTCTTTTTTATTACTTTTCAGAAATTCTGCAATTTTGCTTGTATTTTGCATTTCTTCCAGAAGTTGCTTAGTAAAGACATCACAAATTTCAAAGAGGAATAATCTGGTTTTTCCTATTACTAATATATATAGTTTATGGCCTTATGATCAGAGATTATTATTTTTATTGTTTGTAATCATGGAGCTTCTTTAGGTTTTACTTAAGTGACCTAAACATACTTAGTTTTTAGGAATGATCTATGTGCAGTTGAGTAAAACACAAGAAATGGAAGTATTTAAAATAAGGTGAGGGGGAAATGAGGAAGATAGTACTGGTACACATGAAATATTTACTATTTCTTCTCATTGAAGAGGAATTCTTATAGAGATGATACGATAGGGATATAAGAATGTAATTCTTTCCGGGTTATCAGATTCTTATGGAATTTCGAGACAAGGTTTCCATCTGATAATTTGGCATAATTCACTTATAACATATCAAAGATACATATTTACAGTTCACATGACAAAGTTTTGTTCCAGCTCTTTATGAGCCCATTTTTAGAACTGAAGTAGTAACCCAAACCAAAGAATATGGTTAGTGTGTACATTATGCCAGATTTATGAAGATGCCAGATTCTTGTCATGCAAACTACATAATATTAAGGTGATATCTAAATATTGAATTGTTGGGATTGACTAAATTGTTCTATAGTTCTCAAACGCATTGGTTCAGATGTATTTAAGATTGTTTTTATAATGGAAAGGAAAACAGTTAAAAAATGATTTCAGAGACTGGAAGAAAAATGATGGGGTAACAATAAACATATTAATCAAAATAATGTATTCTTAGGTATTTCAGTTATTTCTGAGATGCTTAGCTTCACTATGGCATTGTCAAACAATTTGGCTTCTCAAATCTGTATATATGATAGTTTGAAAAATAACAAACCTTAATGAAGTTACTGACATTAAAAATGAGAAAAAATAGACTGTTTAGTATCATGTGGCCATTTGAGTTTTTAGTAATATAAATTAATATCACTTATTCAAGGTATTTACTTGTATTTAATAGACCGCAGGGAATTTCAAAGAGACAAGTGTTTCCAACATTCAAAAATTATCAGGAGGCATTGCGTTGAAATTGGAATAAGGGTCTCTAATATTAGGAAAAATTAAAATAAAACCTCATTTTACCTTTAGATAAAATATACTGATATAATAATTAAATATATAAATAATTTCAAATTCACTATTATTGGTAACACTATATTTTCAGACAAAGACAGATAATTTAAACATAATCAGTATAAATTATTCAAGAAAAGAAGTGCAATGCTGAAGAGCAGATACTGCTTGGAGCCAGGTAAATTAACCCCTCACTTTAGCATTTCCCAGATGATATCCAAGGCTCCTTAAATCTGAAATCAATTTGATGTCATGACAATATGTTTGACAGCACAGTTGTTTGGGGAATACCTTTCCTGAAACTTTGGTCAGAGTTATCCAATGTGGTTCATCTCTGTCAGTGATTCTTGACCTTCCTGGAGAAATTTTATATTTATCATTTCCCCAAGGCCATGCGGACACAAGGATAAACATGAGAGTCATATTCTTCAGCGTATGAAGAAAATAAGAGGACCAGGTGTGGCTCCATTATCTGCTTCTTCTACCAATTAATTAGAGATAGGATTTTGGGTAGGGCAAGAAGTACATATGAATAATAGCTTAGAGCTTTTTAATGGTGATTTGAAGATTGACTGGGAGATGAACCTATGTTGTGAAACTCTTCGTAAAGAAAAAAATAGTAGGAAATACAAAATATTCTTTACTCTCTTCAGTTGTAGAAAGTAAAAAGGAGCTTTAATATACAACTTCTTATAACAGTAAATATGTAACTGTTTAACATATATGGATAAAACAAGAGAAAATATAGGGCTTGGGCTTTGGAGTCTGAAAATATAATTCAGATCTCAGCTTGGTCATTATCTGGACAACATTGTATTAACTTTAATTGTTTTCCACCTGCAAATGGGGAAAAAAGTTATGGAGTTGTCAAAATTCAAATTTATTATGAGTATATAGAACTTAACATATTTCCTGGCATGTATTAGATTCTCAGTAAAGTAGCTTTCATTACTAAAACAGCATAACACATTCATTCTTCAATCCTCAAACTTTTATTCATTGTTTAAGAGTCCTTCAAAGTGACACATACTCTGTCAGGTATTGAGATACAGCAGTGTATAGAACAGGATGTCTCTGCCCTATGGAGCTTAGAATTAACAAAAGAGAGACATTTTTAAAAAATGCTAACACAAAATCATATTTCTACAACCAAAAAAAGCTTCTATGAGGAAAAATTACAAGACGCTCTGAGAGATCAAACAGCAAAAATGCTCCAGGACCTCCAGTTTCAAATTCATTTGATTTGAATTTATTCATAATTAAGTTTTTCCTGTTCAAATGCCTGAGCATTGATAAAATGACATTTGTTAATCATTTCTAGCTTAGCTATGTTCCCAATACCGTATATTATATCCAAGGTCCTACTTTATACAATATATACTGTGATGGGGAGTGCTACTTTAAAAATTGACTGGTGTTTAAGTTAGTTGTTTATGATCACCAGATTGGGAGAGATAGATTTTGCTCTATTAAAACACCTTGATTTTTATTTCTGTCCTTGTCTTGCTGATATTGGTGGCAGTCTTTTTATTGGCTGTGAGTTCACATGGCTAATTTCCTGGGTAAGGCTTCAGACAAAACAAACAAACAAAATTTAACTTGATCTTCAGTAAAGTGATAGAATATTACATTTCCAAGGTAAGTGAACCAGGGAGGGACTGGAATCTAAAGAAATAGAGAAGGGAGCTAGGACTCTATGGAGGTGAGAAAGAAGAAATTTCCTGGCATGCATTGTGGTGAGAAATGACCAGTTAATTTGGAAAAACAGAGATATCTGGTTGGCAGGCCAAAGTTATTTCAGATTATGTATAGCACTTACCTGTGTATCAACAAACCTTTGAAAAAGACTAAAATGAACATTGTGTAGCTCCTGTTTGGGATAATAAAAAGAAGCCTGTCTTACTCAGGGCAGAGCAAAGCAAGTGTGGGTCTACAGCCTTAGAAGATAAAATAGTGAGCAAGGATCAAAAATATAATAGAGGCAGGACTGTGCTGAGAAATGTGACTAGAGCAATACAACTCCCTTCTCCCCTATCATCAAGTCCACATAAATATTAGTAAGAGAGGAAATGAGAATGGGTACTCAAAGAAGTTATGATATCAGAGATAAAAATGGCCATAACATATTGAAACACATGCAGATATTTGAATTATAAGTGAATTTAAAAGCATTTACTTATTAGGGAAATAATTAATATGGAAATCATTATTGAGTGAGCATAATATAAAAGGCACCATGTGAGACACCAAAAAAAAAATTGTATTGTCCAATGTGACAAAGTTATCAAAACATAAACACACATACACACACATAAATATTTGTGTTGGACACCAAAAAAAATTGTATTGTCCAATGTGACAAAGTTATCAAAACATAAACACACATACACACACACACACACACACAGATATGCACATGAAAATAACTCAAATTTTCTCAAAAACATTTGTAAAAAATAAGACAATATGAGAAAATTTCTGCTTGAATTTTTTTTTTAATAGATTTTATTTCTTAGAGCAGCTTTAGGTCTCCAGAAATATGGAGCAGAAGATGCAGAGATTTCCCATATACCCCGAAACCTACACACGTATAGCCTCCACTATTATCAATGTCCCCCACTAGAGTGGTACATTTGTTATAATAGATGAATTTAAATTAACACATCATAATCACCCAGAGCCTATAGTTTACATTAGTGTTCACTCTTGGCGTTGTACATTTTATGGGCTTGGCAAGTGTATGATGACATGTATTCACCATTACAGTATCATACAGAATAGTCTCACTGCTCTGTAAATCCTCTGTGCTATTTGTATTTATCCTGCTCTCTTCCCTACCTCTGGCAGCTATTGATCTTTTTACTGTCACCATAGTTTTGCCTTTTCCATAATGTCATACATTTGGAATCACAAAATATGTAGCCTTCTCAAATTGGCTTCTTTCACTTAGTAATATGCATTTAAGTTTCCTTTATGTCTTTTCATGGCTTTATAATTCATTTCCTTTTAATGCTGAATAATCCTGTTGTCCAACTGTACCACAATTCATTCTCACAATCCATTCTCCTATTGAAAGACATATTCTTTTTCGTTGATGTATTTCATCGGAGTTTTGTAGTATATGTCATATAGATCTTGGACATATTTTGTTAGATAAATGCCTAAGTATTTTCTTATTTAGTGTGCTAATACAAATGGTATTGTGTTTTATTTTAAATTCTACTTATTCTTTGCTGCTATATGTGAAAGTGACTGACTTTTGTAAATCAACCTATCTTGCAACCATGCAGTAATTGTTTATTAGTTCCAGGTGTTTGGAGTAAATTTTGCTTTTTTTTTCTTTTTTTAATTTTCTAGGTAGATAATTATTTCATATGTGAACAAAGACATTTTTATTTCCTCCTTCCTGGTAAATATACCTTTTCTTTTCTTTTCTTTTCTTTTCTTTTCTTTTCTTTTCTTTTCTTTTCTTGTTTTACTACATTAAGTAGAACTTTCAGTAACATGTTAAAAAGCAGTGGTAAAAAGGGATCCTTGCCTAATTCCTGGTCATACTGGTAGTTTCTAATTTCTCACTATTAAGTGTCATGTTCAGTGTAGGTTTTTTATAGACACTTTTAGTCAAGTTGATAAAGTTTTCTCTCTATTTCTAGTGTACTGAGAATTTTTAACCACGAAGAAATGTTGGATTTTGTCAAATGCTTTTTCTGCATCTATTGATAAGATCATGTGATTTTTTTCTTTAATCTTCTGATGTGATGAATTACATTAACTGAATTCCAAATATTAAAGGAGCCTTGCATACCTGGAATAAATGCCACTTTATCATGGTGTATAATTTTTTATACATTGTTGGATTTAATTTGCTAATATTTCGTGGAGGATTTTTTGTATTTACATTGGTGAGAGATATTAGTTTGTAATTTTCTTAAAATGTCTTTATTTCATTTTGGTATTTTTCTTCTAGAATTTTGCAAGTCTTATGCTAAAAATTTAGATACAGTGTGAACCATGCATGAACCATTTACCTAGTTTCTTTATTTGATGTTTTGACATTTGGAGACTTTCTGATCAGGGAGAGACTGCCCCTCCCAGGGTTAGCTATAGCATATGACACTCCTGTGAGCAAGCCCTTATACATAAACTAATAAATCCAGAGCCCATGCTTTTCAACCTCTTCCTTTATTGAGATCTTACACTGTGAACCATATTCCCCTGCCATATCTTCCAGAGTGTTGGGTTGGATCACAGATCCTTCTGCCCCATCCTGTGCAAGTCACGAGTTAGGTAGTTGGAAAAAGATTCTGGCAGCCTTAGGCACAATAGACATGCTTTTATTTCAGACAAGAGTTCCACCAGCCAGCAGTTCAGTACCGTTGTCTTTTATACTGCAAGTACACAATAGTGGCAAGAAGCCAAGGAGTACATGGGCACACACGTGCAGTAATATTGGTCATATATAACTTGTTTACAATGGATGTCCTGAGTCATGTCCTGCCTGATATGAGGTGAGGGAGCCTGACTAAACAGTTTCTATTTTCCCCACACAGGGTCATGTATCAGGTGACTAGGAACAGTTTGTGTACTCCAAAACCTGTTGAAATTATTCAAACTAGCCAGATATAAATCTGCTTTGACTGCTTACCCTGCCTTGCCCATTCCTTCCCACACACAACAAAACAACACAATAAAGCTCTCCAACATTTCCTTTCATCCCTTTTTTTTTTCTCTTTTCTCTTTTTGGCCTGAGACTGATGTCTGTATTCTGTTATGTGACCCTGTATGGTGTGGCATAATCCTGTCCTTTTGGAACTACTAGTAATAAACTGTCTTTTCGGTGGACATCATCTCCTGATTTGTTGGCCTCCCCATTCCTGAATAATAATAGAGTGTACATTTTTAAAAAGACCTATTTTATATAGGTCAATCAAGATAAACTAATCTCATTCCATTATTCCACACTTTTTGACCTGTCAACTGATCCTGATTGCTCTTAGAAATAATACAGAGTATATGTAAATAAAGAGGTAAAATTATACATTGAGATCAGTTAAAAGAAAGAAGGCTGGGAAAATTCAAAAATAAGGTCAATTCTAAAAAATTTGCAAGTGCTGGTCTATATAAATTTAGAA
>NW_007741642.1:2515-4836 GCF_000696425.1 Galeopterus variegatus | reverse complement strand
ATGAGGTATGGAATTTTTCAATCAAAATATTATTGCAAAAATTAAACAATTTCTATCAGTGGAATATTTTAAATACTTTAAGACTGTCATAAGGATTTCTCTAAAGATGAAAAAAATTGTCTATGTTAATAAATAGCAATGCATGTTTTGTGCTTCTTGGTTGCTTGATACTCAAATAACAATTAAGGAAGGAAAATAAATCATTTCTATCAATCTTAGGTGTTAACACATTATTCTAAAGCTAACTCTTTACATTTTAACATACACTCTTGGCACTCCATAAAATAATTATAATTACTAGAGACATATTTTGCACTATGAAAATCTGTAGAAATGGCACTAGCTACAGAGATTAAGTGCAGAAATTTGGTCTGAAGCCTTTAATTTTTTAATCACACCACACTATTTATTAATTGGTTTTTGGAAAGTTATTTAACCTATTTTTGTTTCCTCCTTTTCTAAATAACGATTGTTGGAAGTATCTACATCCTAAGGTTCTTGTTAGGTTTAAATGGAAAATAAATTGTAAAGTGCCTAATAGCTAATGCTGTTTAAATTCCTTTCTTATTCCCTACTCCTTCCCACCAGCTCAGCTCAGCTCAATACACACGAGCTCACCTTCCAATGCTAGCACCTACCTTTCTCTCTGAGGGCTTCCTATGGCTGTTTGAGTCTATCTTACTTTCTGTGTGACAGGCTGGATGTTCTCCAGGAGCAACCCTCTACAATTACTCACAAAATCAAATGCTTAAATATCCCAGCATTCTCATCCCTTGTGTGCATTTTATACTAGTTATACCCAGGGAACCAGTGGAAATAATCTCTAGTTCACAGGGATAATTCCCTTCCCTTCCCTGAGTCATTTTCTCACTCACCTAAATTCACTTGGATTCTCATCCCTGTACTGGCATCTCATTCTAATACAGTCATTACCAGAAGTGGTCCTGGAAAACAGATCTCCATGATAAGATTTTGAAATGGCAACAAGAAAACCATTGTTGTTGGTAAGCAGGGAATTAGTAATACTTGGCATGTTTTAGCATCAAAATTATGAAGATTTTCACTGATAGAGGAAGTGGAATGGGATATAAATGGAAAGGGATGTATTGGTTTATATATTAGCTCCAGCTTTGAGGTATGTAGCAGTGGCAGCAACTTGAAGGATGATGTAAGTGTTCAGTGCAATACAAGCACTGAAGAAAACGAATGAAAGGCTCAAGATAGCCAACTACCAATTCAAGGCAAGATATGAAAGCCAGAAGACATCTACAGAGGCTCTTACAAAGATAGTCTTCTATAGTTGGAGTTACAGCCTTAAACTTACACTCAGGAGTTGATTTTGAAAGTAGCTTAGTTACAAAGGAGGATGAAATAAAGGCCAATATTTTTGTGTGAGATTCAAATTTGTATGCATAACTGTTTATTGGGTGTGTAGATGTTTTATCGGCATGTGTTATGTCCTGAATTAACCCACTGGCTGACTCTGTTTTATTGGGGGATGAAGACCCTCCATTAATCAAAGCAATAAGAAATATACTATTGGGGAATAGAAAAGGGAACATAACTGAGACAGTGGTGATGGTCCACTGTAGATCAGGATTGACAGAGAGATTCTGAGGGAGCTGAACTCTCTAGTGTAGTGAGGGATGACAGAATTCCAGAGTAGCAGAGGCCACATGGCAATACTCACCAAGAAAAAGTGGACATATCCATCATGAAGGGCAACATAGCTGTAAGAATGAGCAAAAAACACTGGCCCACAAAGGCCTATAACACTGGTTGATAGTGTAAGACCCATGCACTATGCACAAATCCCACGCCAGGGGTGGCTCACTTCACATAGACCACAAGACAAGAGATTGCTGCAATTAAGCAAGAGGAGTTTTACTTCAGCATGCTGGGTTGCTTTGCCTTTCGGAAAAGCGGCCTCCCCCCTCTTTACATTGGAGTTTTTATACACTTTCTTTGGACAAAGACTTTATTCATGGTCAGACTTAACAATCACTTGGGCTCTGCCAGGTGTCCTGAAGATAAGAGGGCTTGTTAGTCCTTGAAACCGGCTGGCTTCTGGAATGTGTGTCTAGTTCTGCTTTGACCTCTAAAAAGCTGCTTCACTTAAAATACCTTTAGATATGTTTTCCTCATTTTTAGTAAGTTCTTACAGGAACAATTTGTGCAGGTTACGGGCAACAGTGCAGGTAAAATTACATTTTTCTTTATAACAATAGGTCATAGTATTCCCAAGGCAATAGAAAATTTCCAACAAGGAGAGTTTTCTTGACTTATGCAACTGGAGAAGGTCGATATCTGGTGAACAGAAG
>NW_007741642.1:0-1984 GCF_000696425.1 Galeopterus variegatus | reverse complement strand
ACCTTTAGATATGTTTTCCTCATTTTTAGTAAGTTCTTACAGGAATAATTTGTGCAGGTTACAGGCAACAGTGCAGGTAAAATTACATTTTTCTTTATAACAATAGGTCATAGTATTCCCAAGGCAATAGAAAATTTCCAACAAGGAGAGTTTTCTTGACTTATGCAACTGGAGAAGGTCGATATCTGGTGAACAGAAGCCTGAACACGGTGGCAGCATTGCAAAATCATGATCGTTGGCACAGTTTATAGATCTGAACCATTTTCTTAAAGTGCGAGATCATCAATTATATACAAGACACACCCCCTTAGCAAAAGACCCTGCAACACCCATTCCTCAGTTCTCCTTCAGTGAGTCCTATGGCCCTTTTCCCAAAGAAACTCTTCTATAAGACTAAAAAAATAACCATATCCATTGAGGGATAGTGAATGTAGTGTCATCCTGTGCCTCCCTGGTTGTCCTGTTTGAGTGGAAATATGTGAATATCAGGTGGTAAATGGAGTCCTAGGCAAAGTCTAACAGTGCATCCAATGGGTTCCCATAGAACCATACTGTGGTTACTTCCCCAGTCGCTGAGTATATAATTTGCAAAAATAATTTAGCTACTGGTATAAACTTCCCATTACTTTGTTAACCTCTGAAGTAAAAGTCATAATGATTGGAAGTTCAAGTGAAAACCCCTAAATTGCATTCCCCACCCCATGCAAAACAGAAAATCAGAAGCAATGTTGCATCTCAGGTAGAAGGGTAGAGATTAGTGATGCTATCCATGACTTAAATGATGAAGGGTTGGTTGTGCCAATTGTACTCTCATTTAATTCACCATTCTCGCTCCTGATAAAAATGGATGGATATTGGCAGATTACTGGCAGATTATGGTGGTCTACTGTCAAATTAATAAAGAGGAGTCACCAATTTGTAATTGCTGTCTGGATTTGGTAACTTTACTAGAGCAAGTCGGGGAGATATACAAATGGTCAATAAGCACATGAAAAGATGCTCAACACCACTAATCATCAGGGAAATTTAAATCAAAACTACAACAAGATATCACCTCACACCTGTTATGATGGCTATTATGAAAAAGAAGAAAAAGAAAGAAAGAAAGAAAGAAAGAAAGAAAGAAAGAAAGAAAGAAAGAAAAAGAAAACAAATGGTGGTGAGGATTTGGAGAAATTGGAACTCCTGTACACTGTTGGCGAAAATGCAAAATTGTGCAGCTATGATGGAAAACAGTATGGAAATTTCACAAAAGTTACAAATAATCTACCATATGATCCAGCAATCCCACTTGTGTGTATTTATGCCAAAGATTTACAATCAGGATCTTCCTTATGTTCTTATAGAGCAACTTAGTACAACCATACAACTTCACTGTCCTTATTTATCATTTTTTCTGCACATTTCAAAGCCCTGAATAATCAGATGGGGCATTGCTTTTTCCTCTACACCACCTTAAATACAGTTACAATTTTCAAAATTGGACATCACTTTGTACCGGGAGCTGCGTGCACACTACTCACCAGCAGAATAGATCGCTAGTACTGATAAGATAGCCAGGGACACAAACCTCAAAACTTTCTTACCTCCTGCTTCCTCAGACCATTCCTGGTACAATACATGCCAGTTTGGGTTCTCTAATATTCATATGCTAAGATGTAATTAAAAGTACTAAATAATTATTGGGGAAGAAAAAGGGACAAATTGGGATTGGGTAGGAGAGTCTATTAGTCTGTTTCTGTTGCTTATAACAAAATACCTGGAACTGGGTAATTTATAAGAAAACAAAATTTATCACTCACAGCTTAGGAGGCTGGGAAGTCCAAAATGCAGGGAACACATCTTAGACCTTGGTGGTGACAGTAATATAGGAGTCTCATGTAGCAGAAACGGTGAAGAAGACACAGAAAGAGATCCTCTGCATTCTCCTTTTAAAGCCCTGAGAACCATGCCCATAACTACCACGATACCATCAAAGGGATTA
>NW_007741641.1:23787-24522 GCF_000696425.1 Galeopterus variegatus | reverse complement strand
TCCTTGCTGTCACCATGTGGGTCCTGGGACATCTGAACTCTGAGGACAGATAGGGGCCCTCCAGGCTACAGGAAGGAGATCCTATTTACCCACACTAGGATACCTGAAGATTGTGAAAGGAAAAGAGAATTATCACCTTACCAAAATTAAAGATTAGAAGGACTATGAGGGGCCACCTGCACCAACCTAGAATCCAATTTCCCCACTGAGTGGCCATCCAGGTGCCCCTGAAGGCCTCCAGTGAAGGGCAACTTCCTGCAGCCTGTGCAGCCCTTCACCTTCAAAATAACCTACCTCCGGCTGACCTGATGTGTAAAACATAACATTCTGCTCCTGATTAGCTGAGGTGGCCCTCAGCTCAGAACGCGAGGGCAGGACCCACTTCCTGGAACCCCCGTCTTCTTTATACCCCTAAATTCTTCCCTTCAACCAAAAGCAACCAGTTCTTCCTATGCTCAAGTCCAGTTACTGAGCCCTGGTAAGTACAAGGGTACTTCAAAAAGTTTATGGAAAGATTCATATTATCTTTTAACTCTATTTTCCATGAACTTTGAAGCACCCCCGTACCTCAGAGGAACAGAATCAACGTCTCCCTCTCACAGAAGAGGACACTGAACCTAGGCTTGGCTTCGAAAGATCTCTCCACTCACTTGGTATCCAGATGCCATCGATCTGATATGAAATACAGAACAGGCCACCTACTGGCTCTGGTGGCTCTCCAACAGCTGCCTCAAG
>NW_007741641.1:21852-22261 GCF_000696425.1 Galeopterus variegatus | reverse complement strand
CCTCCCCGCCAAGGGATACATTTATTATAATCAATAAAGCTACACTGACACACACTATCACCCAGAGTCTGTAGTTTACTTCAGGGCTCATGACATTGGTGGTGTACATTCCACAGGTTTGGACAAATGTGTCCACTATTATAGTATCATACAGAACAGTGTCATTGCCCTAAAAGTCCCCTGTGCCCAGCCTATCATCCTTCCTCTTCCCTGGCAGCCACTGATCCTTTTACTATCTCCACAGTTTTGCCTTTCCCAGAATGTCACATGGTTGTAACCACACAGTATGTAGGCTTTTCAGATTGGCTTCTTTCACTTAGTAATATGCATTTAAGGTTCCTCCATGTCCTTCATGGCTTGACAGCTGTTTTAGTCCGCTTTGTGTTGCTATAACAGAAATAACTGAGAC
>NW_007741641.1:19546-20852 GCF_000696425.1 Galeopterus variegatus | reverse complement strand
TGGGTAATTTATAAGGAAAACAAGTTTATTTGGCTCACGATTCTGGGACAGCTGCATCTGGCACGGTCCTCAGACTACTTCTACTCATGGCGGAAAGTGGCAGGCAGCTGGCGGGTACAAGCAGGTCACATGGTGAGAGGAAGCAAGAGAGAGAGGGAGGAAGTGCCAGGGTCCTATAAACAACAAGATCTCGTGTGAACTAGTAGAGCGAGAACTCACTCATTACTCCTGCCTCCCCCAGGGAGAGCATTAATCCACTCATGAGGGATCCACCCCCATGACTCAATCAGTTTCCAAGACTGCCACATTGGAGATCACATTTCCACATGAGTTTCGGAGGGGACAACACATCCAAACTCCATCATTCCTCCCCTGGCCCCCCAAAACTCATGTCCCTCTTACATACAAAATACAATCATTCCATCCCAACAGTCCCAAAACTCTTAGCTTGTTCCAGCACCAGCCTAAAAGTCCAAAGTCCAAAGTCTCATCTGAGACCAAAACAAAAGTCCTTCCAGCTTTGAACCTGTAAAANGGCTTTCCTGGTCTCAGGCCACACTTCACCTCTCCCAGGCTGGTGTTCCACTCTCATAGCTTCACAGGTCTGGGGTCTCCATGGTGGTCCCACTCTCATGGCTCCAGTAGGCATGGTGCTATTGGGGTTTCTCTGCTGCAACTCTGACCCCACATTTCTGTTCCACATTGCTCTAGTAGATGGCCTCTGCAGTGGCTCCACTCCTGCAGCAGGTCTCTGCCTGGGTCCCCAGGCTTTTCCATACATCCTCTGGAATCTCGGTGGAGGATGCCACACCTCCACTGCTCTCACATCCTGCTGGTCTGCAGACTTAAAACAACGTGGATGCCACCAAGACTTTGGGCCTCTATTCTCCAGGGCTGCTGCATGAACCACACTTGGGGCTGCTCCAGCTGGAGCACCTGGGATGCAGGGAGCAGGATCCCGAAGGCAGCTGTGCCGCAGGTCTGTCCTCCAGGATAACTCAATCCTACTAGGCCTCAGGGTCTGTGATGGGTGGGGCACCCTTCCTGACTTCTGAAATGCCTGCAGGGCTTTCCTCTCATTTTCTCTGCTATTAGAATCTGGCTGCCTCACCACCAAGATAATGTCTTTAGCAACCAGTTTATCTGTTTCACCCTTGCATTGTTCTCTGGCTCTCTGCTTCTTTACTGCATGGCCAGGCTGCAAAGTTTCTGAATCTTTATGCTCTGCTTCCCTTTTAAATTCTGGCTTTACATCATGAGTTTGCTGCCATAACTCAGAGTAGGCTCTTAGAAGTAGCCATGCAGC
>NW_007741641.1:3673-19129 GCF_000696425.1 Galeopterus variegatus | reverse complement strand
CTCATTTCTATCTGAGACCACATCATCCACACGGCCTTTACTGTCCACATTTCTATCAGCATTTTGCTCACCACCACATAAGTCTTGAAGACATTCCAAATGTCTCCATCCCCATTAATCAATCAGTTTCCAACACTGCCACATTGGAGATCAAATTTCCATGTGAGTTTTGGAGGTGACAACACATCCAAATTCCATCAACAGCTCATTTCTTTTTAGTGCTGAATAATATTCCATTGCATGGATGTGGATGTATCACAGTTTATGTATTTATTCACCTGCTAAAGGACATCTTGGCTGCTTTCAGGTTTGGGCAATTATGAATAAATCTTCTGTAACCATCTGTGTGGAAGTTTTAGAGTGAACATAAGTTTTTAATGCATTTGGGTAAATAGCAAGGAGTGCAATTGCTGGATTGTATGGTGACAGTATGTTTAGTTTTGTAAGAAACTGCCAAACTGTCTTTAAAGTGGCTGCACCATTTTACATTCCCACCAGCAATGAATGAGAGTTCCTGTTGCTCCACATCTGCACCAACATTTGCTGTTGTCAGTGTTTTTTCTTATGTTTTTGTTATTTTTCATTGCAGCTGGCCAGTACAGGGATCCAAACCCATGACCTTGTTATTATAAGGCTGTGCTCTAACCAAATGAGCTAACTGGCCAGCTGGGGTTTTTAGATTTTTGCCATTTTAATAGGTGTGTAGTGGTACCTATAGCACTATAAATGGTATAGGTACCACTATCTTTCTATTTTTTGTTTGTTCTTAATTTTATATCTTTCTACTTTAATTTTCAATTCCCTAGTGCAAATATGCAATTTTAATTTGCAATACCCTAATGACCCATGATATATGATGTTGAGCATCTTCTCATATGCTTACCTGTCACCTGTCAAATGTTCTTTGGTGAGGTGTGTGTTCAGATGTTTTGTCCATTTTTAAATCAGCCTGCTCCTTTTCTTATTTTTGAATTTTAAGAATTCTTTGTATGTTCAAAATATTTAAAAATTTCTCTTGAGACTATTTTTTGACCCATGTATTATTCAGAAATGTGTTGTTTCAATGTTCTCCAAGTATTTTGAGACTTTCCAGCTATCTTTCTGCTACTGATTTCTAGTTTAATTCCATTGTGGTCTGAGAGCATGCTTTGTATGATTTCTTTTCTTCTATATTTGTTAAGGTGTGTTTTATAACCCAGAATGTGGTCTTGGTAAATGTTCCAGGGGAGCTTGAGAAGAATGTTATTCTGCTGTTCTTGGATGAAGTATTCTACAGAGGTCAATTAGATCCGGTTGGTTGATAGTGCTCTTGAGTTCACCTGTATCCTTACTAATTTTTGGCCTGCTGGATCTCTCAATTACCAATAGAGGTCTCCAAATATAATGCAGATCTGTCTGTCTCTCCTTGCAGTCCTATCGGTTTTTGCCTCATGTATTTTGTTACTCTCCTGTTAGGCTCGTACACTTTAGGGATGGTTATGACTTCCTGGAGAGTTGATCCCTTTATCATTAGGTAGTGACCGTTTTTATTCCTGATAATCTTCCTTGCTCTGAAGTCTGTCTGAAATTAATATAGCTACTCCAACATTCTTTGGGTTAGTGTCAGCATGGTAATCTCTCTCACCATCTCTGTACTTTTAATCTATCTGTGTCTTTATATTTAAAGTGGTTTTTTATAGACAACATACGGTTGGGTCTTGGCTTTTTATCCACCCTCACAGTCTCTTTTCATTGGTGTATTTTCATCACTGAAGCTGAAGGGGATTATTGATATAGGTGGGTTAACATCTCCCATATTTGTTATTGTTTTCTGTTTATTGCCCTTGTTGTCTGTTTCTTTTTTGTATTTCACTCTTTTTCTGCCTTCTATGATTTTAATTTAGCATTTTATAAGATTCCATTTTTCTCCTCTCTTAGCATATTAATTATACTTCTTTTTTTGTTCTTTTAAGTGGTTGCCCTTGAGTCTGCAATACACATTAACAACTAATTCAAGTCCACTTTGATCATTATACAACCGTCCTGCTTGGAGTGGGTAATAGGGAGTTGTTTAATGGGGACAGAGTTCCTGTTTGTGATGATAAAAAAGTTCTGGAAGTAGACAGTAGTGATGGTTATATGACATTGCAAATGTACTTAAAATCACTGAATTGTATACTTGAAAAATGGTGAAAATGGTATACTTCATGTGATATATATTTGACCACAATAAAAAATGGTAAAAAATTAAAATTAAAAACCCTAAGGAAATCTAAATAAAGTATGGGCTTCACTTAGTAATAATATATCAATATTGGTTCATTAATGGTAACAAATATATCACATTCATGTAATAGTGGAAACTGCTGGGGAGGAGGAATACAGAAGCTCTTTGTACTATCTGCATAGTTTTTCTGTCAATCTAAAACTGTTCTAAAATATATATATATTAATTAAAAAAAGAGTGAGACCCTCAACCAGGTCTATTACTGAGTGTGTGTGTGTGTGTGTGTGAGTGTGTGTGTAACACATTGTCAGCTATCAAGAATGTTATTGAAGTATCCTGAATTTGAAATATTTCATAATTCTTCTAAGTCTAGTTATATTACAAAATTCCAAAATCCCATCCTAACTAACTTTGAGATCTTTGTCTAATATGTTTGTTAAGTTGCAAATGATGATCTCTCAATTAATTCCCTGATCTCCATCATGGTTACGTCTGACAAAGAAAATAGCTTGTACTCTTGAAATACTCTATCTAGAAAATTCACAAAGAGAAAAATTAATGAAAGTGAATAAAGTCAGGGGCCAGATCTGAGAGCCAATTTCATTGCATTCCTCTAACCCAATGATTCTCAAATGTCAACATGCATATGAATCACCTGGGGATCTCGTTAGATGAAATGCAGATTACAGTTCAGTAAGCCTGGGGCAAGCCGGAAATCCTGCATTTCTACCACGCTCCCCGGGAATGCTGACACAACTGGTCTGCAGACCACATTTGTACCATAGAGGTTCTAACCAACTTGAAAATATAATGGAAAATAACATATTTTATATAAGCAATCAAAACCATAAAACACCTAGGAATTCACTTACAGGAATTATCTACACATCTATACGAAGAAAAAATTAACTCTATTAAAGGATATAAAGGAGGGTCTGAATTAAGTGAAAGAATACACCATGACCATTGATAGAATAACTTGACAATGTAAAAATGTCAATTTCTCCCAAATTAATCTAGAAATTCAATGCAAAAATAGTTTTAAAAAATCAAGATTGTTTAATGTCATGCTTTCTTGGTTCTCCCCATCTCATCCCCCAGAATCACCATTGGGGCATGCATTCTCTCCCTGCTCCCCACAGCCTCCAAGGAAACTCCTTCTCCAGACCATTCTCACGCTACCAGAGGCCCTAAGAGCAACTACACTCACGACAGGAAAGGATGTGGACTCAGTGATCAGAAGGTGTGGGTTGGAATCCTGGCATAATCAAGAATTCTGATATTATGACTTTGTGCAAATCACTTAACTACTCAATCATCTTGTGTAGAAGATGGAGATGGTAATACCACCTCACAGAGTGATCACTATGAGGATTAAAGGAGGTAAGATAATGCAACAGGAAGCACAGTGCCTGATACACATGTGCTTATAAACACAAGTTTCTCTTTCCCTGTTCCTTTAATCTCTCCTGGGTTGCATGAACCCCACCTTAACTGGAATTACTAAAATATCTATAATGATTTATGGTAGGGCCAGCACAAGAGGGGCTCCACTCCCACCATCCAAAATAACATGTTTCCATTCTTACCCAGTTAGGGAAGAATCATCTGGTTTGAGTAACTTTTCATATTCCTGACTGTTCTTGGAAGAAGCTTCAGGCACTGCTTGCTGAGAACCTGATAATATTAGCAAATGTCTCTAAGCTTCTTGTTGCATGCTGGCTCACTAAGAGGGCGCCTATCATGTTTCTATAATCCAGTGTCCAGGCAGAAGGCCTGGTATGTGATAAGCATTCAGTAAAAGGGCTTTGTAAATAATGAAGGAATGAATGAATATACTGACCAATTCTGCTTATTTGGACAAATGGAGGCAAGAGGCCCCAGTTCTTTATATAACGCCCCATAGAGAAAAAGCAGGAGAAAGTCTATTTTCTGTTAAACTGTCCATTTCAGCACTGTTTACATTAGAGAATACTGAAAATGCTCCTGAGATTCCCAAATTTCAAGCTATAGGTAATGGTTAAGCGAACTACAGTCCTACCGGCAGATGAAATACTATGTAGCCATTACAAACGAAGTTTATGTATAGTCTTTAAGGAAATAGGAAAGTGCATGGGATAACATATTGACAATCTCAGAATGCAGAAGAATATATCCAGGATAGCTTCATCTATGTTAAAAAGAAAGTTCTAGAACAAAATCAATGGAATTTGCCATAATATGATAACCAAAATATTACACTGATTGCTCCTGGTGATGGAATTATAGACTATTTTCCCTGCTTGTTTTTTACTTTTCTATAGTCACTGAATTTTCTAAAAACCACATATATAACTTCTAGAGTCAGAAAAGTTTTCTATAAGTTACAAAACAAATGAAAATTAAAGAAAGAAAAGAAATCCACAACAAAAAAGTGAGCCATGCAGCGAGAGCAGTGTTGCCTTGGCAGGGCAAACCAGCTGGCAGGAGCTGCTGACACACGGGAGGGACACCAGTGCATGTGCACCACACCGGCGGCACCAGTCACCGGCTCTCCCTGCCACAGTCTTGCCTTCAGCTTTCCACAAAGGTTCTCCACTCACCTCGCAAAGCCTCTGAGGGTTTTTCTGCTTTTTCTTGTTTTCCTGGTGGATATTCCTGGTTCCACTCCTCTCTGACAACACCGACTTTCTCAGTGCCCTGTTCAGATAATGTTCTCTGATTTAAAACCAAGTATCTCACTTCATCTAGAATGTAGGAGAGGAAAGGATCATTGAGTCAATCTATCAGAAATATGTATTGAATACCTACTATGTGACAATCACTTTCCTTGCATGGAGATAAGGCAATGGAAAGACAGATAAGGTTCCTGCCCTCCTTGAGTTGTTGCCTGGGAAGCTGCCTCCAAATACCAGGAGCCTCAAAAGAATAACTACACATGTTTGTAGTTATTTTGAGGATCTCAGACCTCAACTGGCAATGGCTTCCTCTAAATAAGATCATAAAGCTCCTGATGTGTTGTTCCACTGAATCATATTTCACTTTAAGGAAGGCATTACAGTTTCCCCCAATTTACAGATGAGGAATCGACACTTAACCTTCCTGTGGACAGAGAGCTGGTTCTCGGCAAAGCCAGGACTATACCCAGAGCTTCCTGTCCCCAGCTAGGGAGCCCACCTCTCCACGCCTTTCACCTCCATCAATACAGGGCACACACACGACAGCTACCAAAACATGTACAATGATGAATAAATGGAGATAATGGAAGCTACAGGAAAGAGGTAGGGAAAAAAAAGAGGTGAGCTTTGATCCTGGCTATGCAAGTTAATTTGCAAGTGACCTTTTATCCTTCTCTAGAAACTGTTTAACCATAAACATTCTGGGTGGCAACCTTTACTTTGAATGTCCTGTCTTTGTCTCTCCTCAAGATATTATCATATCTTTACATTCCAGACCCTTTGCAGCATGCCTGCTTTCTCCTATATACTCTGCACTTTTTTCCCGCTTGCCCTGTCCTCACCCCTCCCCCCGGATAGCAGTGTGTCAACTCCCTATTGGATAAGGGCTCCCCCGCCCCTAGTACCTTATAAAAATCCCTGTCTGCTGTAATAAACAGAGTTCCGGCTTTGACCGCTCTCCTGGCTCGGTGTTCTTTCTTTGTCCCCGGGGCCGAAGCGCAGAGGGGATCGGGCCTGCGACACTCATCATCCCGCTCAGCCCCACAAGAGGTTACCGCCGGCTGGTCCGGGGTCCCTTCCCGCCCTGTGTTGTTGGTCCCCGGTGGCGAGGAACCAACAAACTGGCAGTGCGCCACTTGGGAAGCGCGGTGGCGCTCCTGCTGAGGGTTCGGATCCCACATACAGACCGGTTCCCACTCACTGGCTGAGCGAGGTGCGGGAGCAACACGGAGGGTTGCGATCCGTTGCCGGACACGAAAAAAAAAAAAAAAAGAGGTGAGCTTTGATCCTGTGTTGAAGGATAGATAACATTTTTGGAGAAAGAGATGAGCCTGAGAGCTCCTAAGGTATCGTCAGCCACCTGAAGGCAGGCCCTATAATGAGGCAGAGCCTAGTGTCTGCAGGGACCAGGAAGTGGACCACAGTGTGAAGGTGGCAGTGGGAGTGAGAAAGGAACCTTGGGAGCAAATTATATAAAGCCTTCAAGGCCAGACTCAGAAGTCTGAACTCGGTTTCCTAAGACACTGGGCAGCCATGAAACACTGCAGAGCAACACAGTATCATGGTCAAAGGGTGGTATAGAAAGGTCAGTCAACAGTGGCAGGAGAGAGAAAAAACCTGGTGCAGAGAGAGCTAGAGTCCAGAGGGAGATAGTGGCTGAAGGGCAGAGAGCTCCAAGGAGAACAGGTGGGAACAGCAAGGAGATGTCAGGGGCGAGAATTGAGAGCACAGGAGTCAAACAGGACTTGGAGCTTCAAGACCAATGCCATCTTTGTCCAGTTCTGAGAAACTCAGAGGACGAGCCCACTGAAGAGAAGAGAAATGCTAACTCAGATTGGGATGTTCCACTCAAGACCAGCAGGCTGAAAGCTGACGAATTCCAGCATGGGACCTCCCGTGAAGCCAAACAGATTTACTATCCCCTCTGTGACATGAAACAGGCCTCCTGTTGTGTTTCTGCCCTCCCAGGAAACAGGAGTTTTCATCAAGCATCAAGCATTTTAAGTGACAAAAGGCAGGACTTAAGACAACATGTACACTAGTCTCCAGGAAAAATGTTAACAATGACTAGCGATGGACAGGCATCATGCGATTTCAATATTTTCTCCTTTTTCCTAGTCTATTTCTAAATTGTTTTACAAAGGGAACATACACTGTTTTTTTAGGGGGGAAAAACATGTAAAATAAGAGGCGGTGATGCCAGGCTTGGGACAGGGTTCAAGGAAGAGCAGGTGCCAAGACTTCATGAACACTCACAGCAAGAGGCCCGCGGGCTCTCCCTGCAGGGCCTAGAACTCCCTTCCAGGATCAGAAAGGCTCCTCGAGAAGGCAGGCTGGAAAACCAGAGAAAGCCAAGGTTTCCAGTCGCATGAAGCTGGGTTCTGATTATGGCACTGCCACTCGCCTGAAGCAAATGACAGTGTCACTTTGCTCACAGTAAAATGGCGATAATTGTACTTGTCTGGAAGCCAACAACAGTACCATACTTCATTGATTCTGACATGCACATTGTTTTTATTTTTGAACATCTCTAAACATTGGGATACATCTTATAATTAATGCCATGTCATAGTTTAATTGGCAGAATTTCATTGTGTTTAAATTCTCTGTAGGCAATGCGCACCTTCCGTATTGCTTGCACCTGGGGGAACCACTCCTACTACCGTGCCTCTTTATGCCAGTGGAGTAAGTACTATTTATTTTCCCTTTCTCACAGATGAGGAGCGGATGTTCAGGAACATGCCCAAGGTCATCAGCTAGTACAAGATGGAGACGGGATTGAATTTATCTGACTTCAAAGCCTGGGTCTTTCCATCCCTTCCGGCTCTCTCCTTCAGAGGGGAGTTCAAAAAGACTTTCTGCATTGATACAGTATTTCTACAAGTGAGAATCTAGAAGGGTCTGTGTGAAAGTGTTAGCATGATTGTCTCGCGGTGGTAGGATTTTTAAGTTTTCTCTTTTGTTTCTTGGTATCCTCTCTTTTTCTTTTTTTTCAGTGAACACACAATGCTAGTCCAGGGAGACAAGCTGGTGGTGGGTGTCCCCATCAGAGCTGCCCTGGGACAGAAGGTCCTGAAAGGCAGTGAAGGCACACAGGCACTACCCACTTCTGGCCATAGCTCCACCGGTAGCACCTCCTACAACCCCAAGCACCTTCTGGAAGGATGACATGCCACTCACACAGAAACCGATGTGTGCACTGTGAAAATCAGGTCAAGGTAATGAGGGGACGTGGGCTTTTGCTCTGTCAGGGAAAACTACTGAGAAGCCACAAGCCTCCAGAAACATTTCAATTAAAATCAGAATACCTGACTTTGCAGAAGATCCTACATCATCCGAGTAACCAGTGGTCTTTAATTGATAATAACTGACTTTTTTTTGGAAATTTGTCCTTAATGTTCCAGAGCATCAAGGTTATTTTGCGAACATTTATTTTCTTTAATAATTCCTTTGTCACACTGATGTTAAAAGTTTGGGTCCATGAAAATATCTGAAGCAACAATGGACAGAATACAATGAGAAACTGAAATCAATCATCATGGTGGGATAGTTCAAGTTCAAGTATGTAGACAAAAAAAAAAAATCTAGCCTATCAAGTGGTGAAGTACTTTGCTCTTCATGTTGGGGTTGAACCACATGACTTGCTTTGGCCAATTAAGTGTTAGTAGGTAGGAGGTGCCCAGAGACCTGCAGAGTGTTTGCGGGACCACACGTGCCCTCTGTGTGTATATGCTTTTCCAAGTAAGAGGGTGTCTGTGTGCATTAGTCCCTTTTCTGTTGCTTATAACTGGGTAATTCATCAAGGAATGAAATTCATTTGTTGCAGTTTGGAGTCTGGGAAGTCCACAGTCCAGGGGCACATCTGTCGAGGGCCTTCTTCTGGGTGGGAACTCTCTACAGGGTCCTGTGGTGATGCAGGGAATCACATGATGAGGACGGCAAGGGAGCTCTTTCATGTGCTCTCCTTATAAAGCCACCCATCTACACCCATGACAACCCATTTAAACCATCAGCCCATTACTCCATGAATAGATTAATCCATTCACACGGGCACAGTCCTCACTATCCAATCACCTCTTAAAGGCCCCACCTTCCATCACTGCCATAATCTGATTTCCCACCCTCTCAACACTGTTACAACTCACCTTCAGTGAGTTCTGGGGGGACATTCAATCCATAGCACTGGGTAAGCCCACTTGCCAGGGAGGAGGACGAAAGACACATGAGGTAGAGAAGAGTCACTGTCACAGAGCCCATCCTTAATCAGCAACCTGCACATCCCAGAGAACAACTGATCCCTGTTTGCAGTCACTGAGCTTGGAGGATTGTCAGGTTTGTAACATAGCATTTTTGTGGAGATAGCTAATCGATACACCTTTACATTAAGAGATTTTGATTCAATAGATCTGAAAAAATGTATTTTAAGCAAGGTACTAGGTGATGCACAACCAGCTTATGGAAATCAATGCCTTAACCTCTCTGTGGTTTTCATCTGTAAAAACCAGACAGAACATCACCTGCTTCTTAGGGTTCTTGAGAGGATTAAGAATGTGAAAGCCCATGTGACCACTTACATGCCTGGCCCACAGTTGGGCCCCCTAAAATTGCTGTTTCTTTTTCTGACCTCTGCTCCTGGCTGGCATCGGCCACTCTCTTTGCTGGGGGTCTGGAGGAAGAATGTGGAGCATACGTGCCCTAAACTCCTGGGAGAAGGTCATTGGTGTACCTGCTTTGTGCAGAGGGTACTGGAATATTGCTTTAGCACCTACCCATGTTCACAGAAAAGGCCAGCAAGATGGCGAATTTCCAGGGGATGAGCTATAGTGCATCAGATTTGAAGGAACTGGCAGGATTGTCTGAGGACCCGACGGTGTTGTGCTGGTGGTCAGAGTTAGACTCCTGGGCCTTGGCCTTGACCTTCAGGTATTCCTCCACATCACAGTCACTCAGGGACCGGTTAAAGCTGATGATGGAGGAGATGGGCTCTATGCTCTCTCTCCCTGTCCTCATCCTCCCACTCCCACACGGTCAGCAACATGCTGTGCTGCAGCCAGCACTCCTGGCTGCAAGAAAATAGAAGCTGTCACCACCCTCTGGTCCAAGGGGTTAAGCCATGCATCCTCCAGGAAGACCCCCCTTCTCCTCACTCCCTTCCCTTGTCCTGTTCCTGGCTGAAAAGCCAAGGCCTCAATCACTGTGTGGCACACAGTAGGTATTCAATAGAGGTAGAAGATGAATGACGAAGGAACCGCAGAGACGGTGTGTATTAATCCATTTCTGTTGCTTACAACAAAATACTTTGAACTGGGTAATTCATAAAGAAAACAAAGTTCAGGGCTGGCCCCGTGGCTCATTCTGGAGAGGGTGGCACTGGTAGCGCCGAGGCCGTGGGTTCGGATCCTATATAGGGATGGCTGGTGCACTCACTGGCTGAAGGTGGTGCAGACCACACCAGGCCGAGGGTTGTGATCCCCTTACCCGTCAGAAAAGAAAAGAAAACAAAACAAAATTTATCACTTGCAGTTTTGGAGGCTGGGAAGTCCAAAGCCCAGGGAATACATCTGGTGAGGATCTTGGTGGTGGTGACGGTGACCCAGGGTATCACATGGAAGAAAATGGCAGAGCAGAGAGAACAGAGACTCTTCACGCTCCCCTTTTAAAGCCCTCAGAACCACACCCCTGATCACCATTATTAATCCATTCACTATTGCATGGTCCTACAATCTAATCACCTCTTTAAGACCCCACTTTTCAATTACTGTAAAAGGATTTCCCACCCTCTTTACACTGTCACAGTAAGGACTAAGTTTTGGGAGGACATTCAACCCAAGGCATGGTGGCTGACCATCCTCATTATAACGAGCAGCCCACTTTCTCCAGCTGGAGTCCAGCTGCTCCTCTTTTCACAGATCAGGAGTCAGGTCCCTGACCAACAGCGGGTGAGCGGGGCAGAGAATCCCCCGGGGGGCGCTCAGGCAGGTGGCGATGGTGTTGGTGAGGCTGCACCAAAGCACATATGCGTTTGCCATTTGGGGAAAGGCAAACCAGGCCTGGGGACAGCATATGCAAGAGCCTGACGAGGTCAAGGAGGGTGAGACCCCCGACGCAAGACATGAACTGGCATGGGGTGCTGGGCTCCGGGGACAAGCGCAGGGTCCGTGGAGGCGGAACTCCAGGCTAACGCAGAGAAGGGAGACTATACTGGAGGTGAGACAGGAAAGGATGCAGGGCTGGGGCACTGAGGTGGGGGTCGGGGTCCCCCCAAGGAGACGGTGGTACCTGAGAGCCGATGCGCAGGCGGCAGCCAGGGCTCAAACGGCAATGTCAGCTCCCGTCCCTGCTCCACAGCCGCCTCGGGGAGGAAGCTCCAGCGCGCAGACAGCCCCGCACGTGCAGACAGCCCCGCACCTGTCCACGCAGCTTTATTTGCTGGTTGCTAGGAGACGGGCGGTGACGGGGTCCCTCTGGGGGCGGGGCTTCTCGCCTCAGCCACCACCACAGAGGAGTCTGTCAACTAGGTGTATCCAAATTATGAAACCAATTGCCTGCCTTCATTCATTCATTCAATCTTCAAGGAATTTCCACTTTAAGTCAGCACCTATTATGCGCCTGACCCTTACTTATGGCATGGTGGAGAGGGGTCGCTGGCTCCTCCCTACACCTCCATCAGCTCCCACCTCCCATTCTTTAATGAAGGCGAAACAATTCCAGCCCCCAGCCTTTGAACCAGCCTGGCTGACACGGTGCAGAGCAAAAACATGCTGTCTCCACCAATTCTTCCCCAAGTTGCAGATTTATAAGCAAATTATTATTCTCTTAAGCCACTAAGTTTTGGGGTGATTTGTTGCACAACAATAAACAACTGGAACAGACCCCCTTTTTTTTTTTCATTCCCACCACCTCTAAAATGCTGTTGCATTGCCAAAATACAGAATCACTGCCCTGAGAGAGAGGGTGTCCAGGTCAGCAGCCAGGGCACCATGGGGTGGATGGAGACGTGCTGCCCAGTTCTCAGGCATGAGTGAGTGGTGGGTCCATGACCTCACCTCAGCAAAGATGGCTTCAGGACTGGCAAGGTCAGGAGAAAGGGAGGGGCTTCCTCTGCAGTTGTCTATTGCTGCATGACAAACCGTCCCCAACCTGGGGACCTGAGACAGCCACCACTGGTTATTTCTCACATTCTGCATTAGCTAGGTGGTTCTTCACGGGTCTCACCTGGGTGCACTCACTGGGCTGTACTCACATGGGGGGATGAAATGGCCAGATGCTTCAAGAAGGCCTCACTCACATGTCTGGGAGCTGATGTTGGCTCTAGGCTGGGGCACCTCAGTTCCCCTCCACGGGTCCCCACCCCCGATGGTAGACCAGCTTCCTTATATGGCGGTGGCCTCAGTCTCCTCCACATGGTGCCTCATCTTCCTGTGGCTGGACCGGCTTCGTCAGAGCAGAGTTCCAAGAGGGCAAAGGAGTGTGGCCAGGTCACTGGAGAGCTGGGCTTGGAATTGGCACAACGTCACTTTAGCAGCACTCACTGACCAAAGCAAGTCACATGGCCAGCCCAGATTCAAGGTGATGAAGAATGAGTCTTCACCTCTGGATGGCAAGAAGGGCAAAGTCACATTGAAAGGGGCAGCACCTGGGGTTGGGGGGAGTTTGAAACCACTGAGCAATTGCTCTTTCTTCCCCCTTCTTCCCGGGAGGGGGAGCCCCAGCGCTTCCCAGGCACGCAGGGCTTCCTGAAGGTATCCCAGGACTCGGCATTGGAAGCATGTCAGGAAACAGCTACATCCTCCTTCTTCTTGACACCTTAGTCTAGCCAAGGCAGTGCTGCCCTCCCTCCTCCATTTTTAACAGCTTTTATGAGATATGTTTTATTTCATAAAATCCATCCATTTCAAGTGTAGAATTCAGTGATTTTTAGTAACTTTATTGAGTGGTGCGAGCATCACCACAGATTAGTTTTAGAACATTTTCATCCCCCTAACGAGATCCTTCATGCACATTTACAATTAATTTCTGTTTCCATTCCAGCCCCAGGCAACCACTAATCTACTTTCTGTCTCTAAAAACTAGCCATGGAGTCATGCAACATGTGGTCTGGCTTTGTGACTTGCTTCTTTCACTCAGCAATTATGTATTTTGAGGTTCATTCATGTCGTAGTTTGTGTCAGTGCTTCATTCCTTTTTATGGCTGAATAATATTTCATTGTATGGTTATACCCAATTTGTCTATCCATTCATCACTTAATGGACTTTTAGACATTTATAAGAAATGCTGCTATAAATATTCACATGCAAACCTTTGTGTGGACATGTGTTTTCATTTATCCCGGGCAGATACCTAAGAGTGGAATTGCTAGGTCATGTGGTAGTTTTAGGATTAACTGTTTGAGAAACTGCCAAACTGTTTTCCAAAGCGGCTGCACCATTTTACGTTGCCATAGCAACATGTGAAGGCTCCTGTTTCTCCACATCCTTGATGAGATTCACTGTGTCTTATTTATTACAGCCATTCTCATGGGAGTGGTACAGTATCTCACTGTGGTTTTAGTTTGTTTTTCCCTAATGACCAATGATTTTGAAATCTTTTCATGTGCTTGTTGGCCATCCATAAACTTCTTTGGTGAAATGATTGTTCTGTCTTTCACTTGCTTTTTGATTGAATTGTTTGTCTTAGTATTGAGTTGTAAGACATCATGGTTGATTCTGAATACAAGTCCTTTATCAAGCATATGTTTTGCAAATATTTTCTCCCAGTCTCCTGTTTGTTTTCTCATTTTCTTAATAGTGTCTTTTGAAGTGCAAAAGTTTTGAATTTTGATAAGGTCCAATTTATCTTTTTCTTTTTTGGGCCATCCATTTGATATTTTATCTAAGAAATCTTTGCTTAATAGCAGGCCCATTTTTAATAGAAAAAAGTAAAACTTGGTGTCTGAACACTGAGCAAATCCATTAACCACAACTCCTAAAATTTCAAAAGCTTCATGACACTGAAAATAATGGCTCAAGGACATTCCCAGACACTTCTGGTCACAAAATGACACAACTTTCTGAAAGATATTTGGACAACATCAAGAGCTTATAAAATGTTCATTCTCCTCAACCCGGCAATAAATCACTCAGAATATAGAGCACACTGTTTACAGTATTGTTTTAATGGAGAAAAGCTGAAAACCACCCCAATGTGCGTCTATGGGAGATGACTAAGCACCACAGTCCAGCGTGTGGAGGGCGTGGGTGGCCTCAGGAGCAGTGCACGTTAGAAAACGTGAACGATGGCAAAGCTGTCCATGAGTCACTGCGCACATGCAGAGAAGGGTCCCAGTGGCGCGTTTCCTCTGTTTTTTTAAGTCGGATTTAATGAAGTACAATGTATATACTGTAAAATTCACCCTTTTAAAGCATTTTTTAAAAATTAAATTAAATTTATTTTTAAATTAAATTAAATTTAATTATACTTCTCAAAATACATTGTACTTGATTTTCATGCCCCTTTACCTGTTCCTCTCCACCTCCTCCCCTCCCCCCCACGCCCACATCGTATCTGTGCACTTGGCTTAACTAGCTCAAGGAATATTTGTGGTTATTCTGTCTTCTTCCCTTCACCCTTTATTTGTTTGTGTGTTTATTATTTATTAATTTTTAGCTCCTGCAGATAAGTGAGAACATGTGGTATTTCTCTTTCTGTGCCTGACTTGTTTCACTTAAGATAATTTTCTCTAAGTCCATCTATGTTGCTGCAAATGGTAGTATTTCATTCTTTTCTATAGCAGAGTAGTATTCCATTGTGTAGATATACCACAGTTTCCTTATCCACTCATCAGATGATGGACCTTTCGGCTGGTTCCAGCTCTTGGTTATTGTATATAGAGCTGCAATAAACACTGGAGTACAGGTATGCCTTCGGCATGATGATTTCCATTCTTCTGGGTATATTCCCAGCAGTGGGATTGCTGGGTCATATGGTAGATCTATCTGTAATTGTTTGAGGAAACTTCATATCATTTTTCATAAAGGCTGCACCATTTTGCAGCCCTCCAACAGTGGGTAAGAGTTCCTTTTTCTCCACAACCTCGTCAGCACTTATCATTCTCAGTCTTTTGGATATTAGCCATCCTAACTAGAGTGAGATGGTATCTCAGTGTGGTTTTGATTTGCATTTCCCGGATGCTGAGTGATATTGAGCACTTTTTCATGTGTCTGTTGGCCATTTGTATATCTTCCTTTGAGAAATGTCTGTTCAGCTCCTTTGCCCATTCTTTAATTGGGTTATTTGTTTTTTGTTGTAAAGTTGTTTCAGTTCCTTGTATATTCTGGATATTAGCCCTATGTCAGATGTATATTTAGCAAATATTTTCTCCCACTTTGTTGGTTGTTATTTTACTCTGTTTCTTTTGCTGTGCAGAAGCTTTTTAGCTTGATATTATCCCATTTGTTTATTTTACCTTTAGTTGCCTGTGCTTTTGGGGTCCCATTCATGAATTCTGTACCCACTCCTATTTCCTGGACTGTTTCCCCTATGTTTTCTTTAAGGAGTTTTATTGTTTCAGGGTGAATATTTACTTCTTTAATCCATTTCGAGTTGATTTTGGT
>NW_007741641.1:0-685 GCF_000696425.1 Galeopterus variegatus | reverse complement strand
GTTTTGGTATCAGGGTGATATTTGCCTCATAGAATGAGTTTGGAAGAATGGCCTCTGTTTCAATCTTTTGGAACAATTTGTAGAGAATTGGTATCAGTTCCTCTTTGAAGACGTGGTAGAATTCTGCAGTGAAACCATCCAGTCCTTGGCTTTTCTTTGTTGGGAGCCTTCTGATAACAGCTTCAATCTCTTTTATTGTTATTGGTCTGTTCAGATTTTCTATTATCTTCTTGGCTCAGTTTTGGTAGCTTGTATGCATCCAGAAATGTATCCATTTCCTCCAGATTTTCAAATTTGCTGGCATATAGATGTTTATAGTAGTCTCTAATAATTCCTTATATTTCTGAGGTGTCAGTTGTAATATCACCTTTTTTGTTTCTAATTTTTGTTATTTGGGTCTTCTCTCTTCTTTTCTTAGTTAGTCTTGCTAAAGGTTTGTCGACTTTATTAATCTTTTCAAAGAGCCAACTTTTTGTTTCATTCATCTTTTGTATTGTTTTTTTGTGTTTCTATTTCATTTAGTTCTGCTCTGATCTTAATTATTTCTTTCCATCTACTAACTTTAGGTTTGTTCTTATTTTTCTAGATCTTTAAGTTGAAATGTTAGGTTATTTATTTGCCATCTTTCCATTCTTCTGAAGTAAGCATATAATGCAATAAATTTCCCCCTTAAAACTGCTTTTGC
>NW_007741640.1:23154-24525 GCF_000696425.1 Galeopterus variegatus | reverse complement strand
TTCACCTTGACTGGACCCGCCTTTTACCCCTAGCCTTGTTCAGACTCAGGGTCCTCCTGAAAAAACCTTCAAACCTCTCCCCTTTCGAGATTATGTATGGGAGGACCCCTTTACCTCCAGGGATCATCCCTAAATAAGAAACCATACCCTCCAACCTAGCTATCCTGCTACTTTCCCATCTTCGAGCTAAACTCTTAAAAACACCAAGATTGGCTATTGCCTAATCCTACCTCCTCCCAAAACACCTCCACAGTACACCCTGGGGATTTAGTATTCTACACTCCCCAGAGCCACAGGGTCCTTTAACTCCTAAGTGGGAAGGCCCTTGCCCAGTCATTCTTTACACTCCCACAGCTGCCAAGCTTTCCCTACCAAACAACCAAGTAACTCCGTAAATCCATATCTCTAGGTTAAAACCCTGCTTCCTGACCTCACCAATGGATCCCACAGAACCTACACATGACCTGCGAGTTCAGGACACACCCTTTCAAAACTAAAACGTTTACCTGCACTCCTAATCCCTCTAACCCCCTCAAACTCCATTTATCCCGACTCCCTAGTCTCCCTCCATTACAGGAACAATGACCACTCCCGTTAACGTGATCCTGTTTCTCTTACTGTACCTAGTAGGTGCCTCTAAATCCTCGTACGTTTGGCGGTTCACAGTACAAGAAACTTATACAGGGGGACAAGGTAAGACCACCAAACTACTCCCTTCCACAGCGGACTGTTCTGTAGCTGGATGGCAAAGGGCCATTACTATCCCCCTTACAGGGAGTAAACTAACCTCTCAATCCTCCCGCATATATATATATGTTTTATCTTTAACCAGATTCAACCTTCTTGCCGCTGGTGGCCAGAAACTTATGGGAGATGCCCGTACTGGTCATACAAAATTCACAACCCACTTATAAATGCAGGGGGCCGGATACTTCAGCGCGGCACACAGGACACACTCCAACTTGCCATCAATGACCCCTGGGACTCCAGGTGGGCTAGAGTAATTATTAGATCTTTCTACTGCAGTGCCTCAGTCAATTCTCACCCTTGTGGACAATTTAAAATCACCCACACATATGTCCCCATAAAAGATCCCGTTTCCTTATCTGCTGTACATACTCACATTTCTTAACAAAAAAACCCCTTTCCTCAGAGAAAAAATGCCGCCAACCAGCTAAAACTGTTACCTTCCTTAACCAGACTTTCTTCAACTCCACCCCTCCTAACAATTGCTTCCATTGTACATCTTTGCTATGCCTACTTCTGGCTGCTGTCCCTGTAAACATTACCACACTCCCTTCCAATTCTTTCTCTACACCCCTCAGCCTTCCCGATGTTCCTCTATGGGACCCCGATAACACCCCCAACCAC
>NW_007741640.1:21978-22647 GCF_000696425.1 Galeopterus variegatus | reverse complement strand
CATCCAGTCTCAAGTGGACAAAATCTCTAACCAGACTTTCAACCAGCTTTTACTCAGGAACGACCAGCTCCTGGCCACCAAGGATCCTGCCCGCTCTCCACCAGACCAGCTAACCTGCTGTTAAAATGGACGTGCCTCATCGATGGTCCCTGTTCCTGAAAATTTTGGCCGTGGATGCCTGGATGCTCTCCCCTACAGCCTCCTGCACACACTGGACTCAACAAATCACTGACCTGTGGCTTCAGGGAACCTTTCTAGAGTTCTCCCCCTTCAAAATTATCTTATTCTCTACCCTCTTTTGGGACCTGTTACAAAATCCCCAATCTCCTCCCAATTCCTCTTCCCCTACAATGCCCCTCTCCAGCAGGAAGTAGTTCGATGATTTCGGCGACCCGCTCCTCACAATAGAGGAAAAAGGGAGGAATGCAGGAATGTAGGGACCCCATGGGCACCTGAACAAAGGACACACGCTGGCAATATGGTGCCCTTCCTGGTTCTTCTCCACAGTAAACAAGCCCATCGGTGCCAAAACCCAAGCCCACCCACGCCAAACCTCAGCCAGTCACAGGTCAAGGCTCACCTCCTGCCCAGTCCTGTCCAATCAACTACCGCCCTGTCCACCCCCTATCCAACCCCGGAACGCAGCTCCCTATAAATGTACATGCAGTC
>NW_007741640.1:11270-21642 GCF_000696425.1 Galeopterus variegatus | reverse complement strand
TATAATGACCTATCTCATATGAATTTAATTTGCATTCCTTTGATGGCTAATGATGTGAATTTGTTTTCATATGCTTTTTTTTTCATCTGTATATACTCTTTAGTGAAATACCTGTCCATATCTTTGCGCATTATCCACTTGAATTCTTTTTAGCAGTTAATAGTTGGGAATTTCTTTATATATTCTAGATAGTAATCCTTTGTAGGATATGGGACTTGCAAATACTTTCTTCCAATCTTTAACCTGTGGTTTTATCCTCTTAAGTGGAATTTTTGAGGAGGTAAAATTTTTAATTTTGATGAGGTGAAATGCATCAGTTTTTCTCTTTGTGGATAATGCTTTTGCTGTCAAATCTTAATAACATTTTGCTTAACCCTAAATCTAAAAGATTTTCTCCTGTGTTTATTTTCCAACAGTTTTACAGTGTTATGTTTTATATTTAAGTCTGTGATTCAATTCTAGTTACTTTTTATAAGATATAAGGTAGTTTAGATTTTATCTCTTTATTTATTTGCCTATGAATGCCCAATGGTTTTAAGCACCATTTGCTGAAAAGACTATTCTTCCTACATGTGATTGCCTTTGTACCTATGACAAAAATCAGTTGGGCATATTTGAATGGGTCTATATCTGAGTCCTTTTTTCTTTTTCATTGATCTCTGTATCTGTTTTTTGAACAATTCTATATTCTGATTACTGTAGCTGTATATTACGTTGTACAATTAGTTATACTGATTTTTCCCATTTTATTCCTCTACTTCAAAATAATTGTATATATACTAATTCCTTTGCTTTTCTATAAAAATGTTAAAAGGATGTTGTCTGTGTCTACAAACATTTTTTCAAGCATTTTGATAGAAACGGCAGTATACGCATATATCATTTTGGGGTCTAGTGACACTTTTATTATATTGAATCTTTCAGTCTAAGAACATGTTATATTTCTCCATTTATTTAGATAATTTTTGATTTCTTATATTGACAACCTATATGTATTTTGTTAAATTTGCAAGTATTTCATTTTTACCAACTGAAAATTGTACTGTATTTTTAATTTCACTATGATTGCTGCTAGTACATAGAAATACAATTGATTTTTATAAGTTTATTCTGAATCAAATATCATTGATGAACTTAGATATTAATTCTATGAGATTTAATTTCTTGGAATTACCATGTAGGAAAACACATAACCTGCAAACAGAGACCCAACTTAAGGTGGATTAAGGGTAGATTGTCCACCTAACTGAAAGTTATCTCAAGGCTGAACAAAATAGGCCATTCCATGCAATAAAGCAAAGAACTTTATTACAGTGTAACTTACTTACAGAGTAATGGGTTGGGCAGACAGTGACCTAAAGGCATATGCCAAGCTTCTCCCTTTGCTGTCTCCAGGCTGAGCTCAGATATATATAGGCAGTTCATAAACAAGCTTACCATAACTAGCTCCAAATGTCAAAGGTTGGGTTATTGCCACACTGGTACTTAATCATTCCTTCTTTAGAGTCAGCAAGTTGTTCCTATCTGTTGTTCTAACTACCTTTCCCCATGTTACTGTGGAACTTTATGAGCAAAGTTCTCACAAACATGTAACAAGAAATAAGGGCCTAAGATGAAGTCACTTATGCTCGCAGTCCCGCAAGACCCTTTTATTTATTTATTTCTGATCTGTGTACATTTTATATGTTTTTGTTACCTTATTGTACTGGCTCAAATTTTCAGTACTATGATGAGTAAGAATGAAGACAGCAGACATTCAGGCTTTGTTATCAATTTTAGGGAAAAAAAAAAAAAAACCCTATCAATTTTAGGGAAAAAAAAAAAAAAAAAACCCTAGTGTTTCCCCAAAATTGTAATGTTAGCTTCAAGCATTTTGTAACTGCTTTTTACCAAGTTGAGAACATTTGTCTCTATTCCTATTTTTTGTTTGATTTTTTTCTCATAAATCGGTGGTGAATTTTGTCCAATGCTTAATTATTCGATATGATCATATGAGTTTTTGTTTTGCTTTGTTTTGTTTTGTTTAGCCTGTTTGGTCCCAAGGTCTCTAGCTAGTCCTGTTTCTTCTGTCCTGTCCTCAGAGTCTTGTTATATTTGTTTGTATATAATGTCCAGGGGTTTTATCTTACCTTAGGGGGAGAAATAGTAAATCTGCTGTTAATTTCTGGAAGTGGAACTCATGTGCTTTTGAAAAACATGATTCCTTCCCAATTTGGGGGTATTATATTAACTTTGTTAATTTTATTATTCACATTATACATATTAGATAATTTCTTGTCTGATTGAAATTCTGTGACTTTTATTACTTTATACGTATCTTTGACTAAGGTATTAAGTACATATACTTTGTAGTTGTATAATTTTCTAGTGAATTGTAACTTATATAATGGTACTTGAAAAAGTTTGTGGAAAGATTTCTGTTATCTTTTAATTCTATTTTTCCAAGAATCATTGAAGTAACCTTGCATCATTAAATGGTAATCTTCCTTATCATGCCATGATCTTCCTATTCCCTCATAAAACACTTTGATTTATTGCCTGTTATTCTGATAAAACTATAGTCTAAAACATGCTTCCTTCTCTTGGTGTTTCTTTGGTATATTTTCTTTCTGTCTTTAGAGTTAAATTTCCTTTGTGATTATGAAAGATGCAACAGCAATAATAAGAACATGTTGATAAATTATACATTTGTATTGTAATGCAGTTGTATTGTAATGAATCTAGCCATTGCTATCATTCATTCTATAAGGGAGGCACTTTTACATTTTTATTGCCATTTTATTATTTTCTGACTGTTTTGTACTTCTTTTGTTCCTTTCTTCCTATATTGCTCTATCCCTTGTGAGTTTTTCTTTTCTGTTTTTTTTTTTTTGCTCTGTCTTTCATTTGATTCTTTTCTCATTATGTTTTGTGTATCTACTACAAGATTCTTCTTAGGGGTTACCACGAGGCTTGTGTAAAACATGTTATAGTTATAAGTCTATTTTAAGGTGATAATAACTTAACTTCAATTGTTTGAAAAATCTCTATACTTTTGCCTATTCCCCTCCCCCATTTTATGCTACTTTACATATTTTGTTTATTTTTTACAGTTCTAGAGTCTGAGAAATCCAAGACCAAAGTACCAGATGGTTTGGTTCCTAGTGAAGGCCCTCTTTTTGAGTTGCATATGGCTTCCTTTTAACTGTGTTTTCACATAGCCTTTCCTTAATATATGAGCATGGAGGGGAAAAAAATCTCTTCTTTTTTTACAAGGCCACTAATCCCATCATGTGGGCCCCACCCTCATGACTTAATCTAACCTTAATTACCTCCCAAAGGTCCATCTCCAAATACCATTACATCGGGGGTTAGGACCTCAGCGTATGATTTGAAAGGACACAAACTTTCAAGCCATTACACTTGCCTTTTCCATGTCCCTTTATTTTCTCTACATGTCTTTTATTTAAATAAAAATAAAATGTATTAATCTCTATTATTATAGTACTTTTTAAAAATTAGCAGGTCTAAGTAAATTGGAATATCAACTTTGATTGCAGATAAAAATATTCAGTCATCTGCTTAGAGGAACTCAATCCTCTACTTCTACTCCCACCCTCAAACTCAGAGTCAACTATTTTAAAATCTGATCAAGACTTTTTCATAAAAGTTTTACCACCTGAGTCTAAATTAATTTAGAAAACTAAATATGTATGAAAAAAATGAATTGACTAGTCTAAAATTGATTCTTTTCAGACTGTCTTGCATCTCTGAGTCTTTGCTAACCTCATATAGAATACAATCAATTGAGAAATAACACCCCCACAATATTGAAAAACCTGCTATCACTGAGTAAATTACTTAAAATATGCTTTATACAACAGTAAAGTTGCATAATAGGTCTGAAGGTCAAAAGAATCTGACACATTGACACATTGTATAGTTGGAATGCTTCCTGGAGCCCAGTCCTTCATCAGGTCGAGGTGAAGCTCCACCCTATCATGAATCCTGAAGCAATAAACAAGGTTGTTGAACAAGGTTACTCCTTGCAGTAGAGGTGATTTAAAAGTCTCAGCTATGAAACTGCTAAATGTCATAGTTCTAAATCACTAATCATTAATCTTGCTGAATCCTGTTATCCACCCAATGACCTGATGAGGAATAGGGAAACCATATCACTTCCCTTTATTCTCTCTTCAGATATTTTATCCACAACTGCTATTCCATGCCTCTTGTGTGTGCTGTTGAGTCCTTTGCCCTTATTTACTCAATAATGCAAAGTTAAAAACATATTGTTAATCATTGTAAAAAAAGGTGTATTTTACTCTTCTAGATATCAACCTCTGTTGAAAGCTGCAAAAATAAAAACTTTGTAGAATTAGCATAGAAACAGATTAAATGTAAAAGATGAAGAATTGTAGAATCTAACACAAACATAAATCTGAGGAAGAAAACTTTCTAAATCGATGGAAAAATATAGACTTTTCAGTAAATTTGATTGGGATAATTGGAACAATTGATAAGGAAATAACAGATAATTACCATTTTTCACTATAAAAAATAAATTTCATAATATATGTTTAATATTAAAATTTTAATATTAAATTCCAAAATATACATTTAATATTGAAAATTCATAAAATATATTTATGTATAAAATATGTGTTTATTATCCTAGATGGCTATAATCCTTAGACTGGCTATAATCAAAAACACTAAGGATAACAAATTCTGGACAGGATGCAGAGAGAGGGGAACTCTCCTACACTGTTGGTGGGACTGTAAATTAGTACAACCACTATGGAAAACAGTATGGAGTTTTCTCACACAACTACAGATAAAACTACCAGACCATCCAGCAATCCCACTGCTAGGTATAAACCCAAAGGAATGGAAATCATCATGCTGAAGGGATACCTTCACTCCCATGTTTATCACAGCTCTAATTACAATACCTGTGATATGGAACCAAACTAAATGTCCATCAACAGATGACTGGGTAAGAAAAATATGGTATATATAAAAAAATGAAATTCTGCCATTTGCAGCAATGTGGATGAGCTTGGAGAAACTTATGTTAAGTGAAATAAGCCAGGCACAGAAGGAAAAATACTGCATGTTCTCACTCATAAGTGAGAGCTAAGAGAGAAAGAAGGAAGGAAAGAAAGATAACAGTGGTGCGTTGGACTTGCAGAGATAGAGAACAGAACTAAGGTTGCTGGGGGGAAAGGGAGGAGAAGGAGAGGGGGTTTGGGGTGAAGTTGGGTGAGGGACATGGGAAATAGTTGCAATATGAGGTGGTGGACATGCTGATAGTATTGTTCTGATCATTATATCTTGGGCACAGGTACTGACAGTCAGCTTGGTGCCTCATGAATATGTATAATCAATAAAAACAAGTAAATAAATAATAAATAAATAAAGTTCCTCCCATGCTTGGGATCTAAAATAATAAAATAAAAATAAAAATAAAAATAAAATAAAATAAAATAAATAAAATAGTTTAATACAATACGACTGAAATTGTAGGCTGAGTCTAAAGTGTTCAGCCAGACAGACAATCTTGCTTGGTGTTTTTGAAGGAATGTGGTCCACACAGGTTAACATCTGTTGATGGGGTCACAGGTTGGAGAAGGTCACTCATGATTATCAAAAAGCAATGTAGTAAGCCTGGAAAAATACACCATCTTTACCATTAAAATCATACTAGATAGAATTCTACTAGAGAGTTAGCATGTATACATCAATAGCTGGCCATGACAGATCAGTGACTGAGAGTCAGTGAGCTTTTATGTAGAAAAAGATTGCCAAGCATCAGAACAGTTTTAATGGTGGGATAAAGTGAGATATGGAGACAGAAAAAGAGAGGGTATATTTTTAAAATCTAAACTTAAAATTGTCAATTTAAGTTATTAATGTTATATTAAACTGGACATAATCAATATCTATGTGCCTGTGGGAAATTTATAGAATAAGTGAAAATCCTAGAAGTATAATGTAATATTTTTCTTCTTTCTCAGGTTTATTAAATATTATATGAATCAAACCATTAGCCAATAACTTATGACATAGTTAAATAATTTGTAAGAGTTGAATGGTGGGTATATTGACACAGCCTACCACACATTGGAATAAAACAATTTCTACCTGGTTAATGGAATTTGATGTATTTTAAAAAGTTAAGAGTAGTATTTGGCATTACAGCATATATTATTTGCCCTACTGTTGAGGTAAGAGATTCCAATTCTAGAGTTTTATGAGATGTGAAGTTACTCTACTATATCTCAAAAGTAATCACATACATGCTTGCTCAGAAAAAATACACAAATATGTGTTCTATATATGTTTTAGAAAGAAGAAATGGAAGTTGAATACTACCTGAAATTTGATATAAAGTGTATTAAAATGTGGTTTGATAGAGACTCACACTTATAGCTAACTATAAAATAATGTGATGCATGGTATAGTAGAGATATGAGGAAAATTTTAATCTCTCCCATTACTCTGAATAAAAGCCACAAAATTCAGTACAGTTACCATTCTTTCATAATACTTATTAGGTCATACATTTAAAAAGTTGTGGTCATCAGTTAATAGGTTAAGAGTCCTGGCAAATCAAAACAGTCCTAAATTGGAGAATTTGCAAGTCAGAGAAAAAAAAGAGAATTTCGATTACTGTTATCACCCAGTATCCATGGTGGACTGGTTCCAGGACCTCTTGCAGATACCAAAATTTGTGGATGCTTAAGTCCCTGAGGTAAAATGGCATATCATTTGCATATAATCTAGGCATATCCTTCCTTTAAATCATCTCTATGTTACTTATAATACCTAATACAATGCCAATGCTATAACATAGGTTAATAGTTGTTATACTATATTGTTTAGAAAAAAAAAGACAAGGGAAAAAAGTCTGCACATGTTCAGTACAGATGCAGTTTTTCTCTTTCAAATATTTTTGATCCACACTTGGTTGAATCCATGGAATGAATCTATGTATCAAAAGGCTTACTGTACTTACTTGAAATTTCAATCAACAAGTTTTTTTAAAAGTATATGTATACAAGGAGAAGAAAATAAACAAGAAAAAAATCTTAAATTTCTCATCTCAGGTGTTCTAGCAAATTATATTTTTTATCTGAGAGAATAAGCTGGGGAGTAGGGTGGGCAAGTTAATGAACAAGTTTTATGATCCTATGTAAGACATTATTTTCTGCTTACTCTTTGTGTACTATATTGGCTATGACCAGTTATTTTCAACCTCACCGTGTTTTTTAAATTTATTTTTCGAGACTTTTTAAGAGGTGTTTTAGGTTCACAGTAAAATTGAGAGGTAAGTTCAGAGATTTATTACAAACTTCCTGTTCCCACAAATGCACCTTCTCCCATACTGTCAACATCCGTCACCAAAGTGGTGCATTTTTTACAATTGACAAACCTACACTGGCACATCATTATCACCCAAAGGCCATTATTTACATTAGAATTCATTCTTGTTGTTGTACATTCTATGGGTTTGAACAAATGTATAATGACATGTATTATAGAATCAAACTAAGCATTTTTACTATGCCAAAAATTATTTCTGCTCTAAGCATCCTCTCTCCCTCCTCCCCACCCCAACTGATGGCAAACACTGATATTTTTACTGTGTCCATAGTTTTGCCTTTTTTGGAATTTCATGTAGATGAAATTGTACACGTTTGTAGCATTTTAAGTTTGATTTATTTATCTTAGTTCTGCACATTTATGTTTCATCCATATCTTTTCATGGTCTGATGGCTCATTTCTTTTAAGCACTGAATAATATTTTCTTGTCTGGATTTACCAAAGTGTATTTATTCATTCATCTACTCAAGGACATCTGGTTGCTTCCTAGTTTTGGCAATTGTAAACACAACTGCTTAAACATCTGTGTGCAGGGTTTTGCATTGACATAAGTTTTCAACTCATTTGGGGGAGTGGTTGCTGGATCTTATGTAAAACTATGTTTACTTTTGTAAGAAAGAGCCAATCTGTCCTACAAAGTGGCTGTGCTATTTTTCATTCCCACCAGCAAAAATGAGAATTTCTGTTGCTCCACACCCTTACTGGAAGTTGTTATTGGCAGTTATCCGGATTTTGACCATTCTAATAGATGTGTAGTGGTGTCATTGTTGTTTTAATTTACATTACCCCGATTACATATATTGTGAACTTTTTTATATATATTTATTTGCCATGTGTGTATCTTCTTTGATGAGATGTTTGCTAAAATTGTTGGCCCATTTTCTAGTTGGATTTGTTTGTTTTCTTATTGTGGAGTTTTAACCTCTTTGTATATTTTGATAAAAGTTCTTTTTGACATGTATTTTGAAAATATTTTCTTCCAGTCTATAGCTTGTCTTCTTATTCTCTTGAAATTGTCTTTTGCAGAGCAGAATTTTTTAATTTTAATAAAATCCAGTTTATCAATTCTTTCTTTCATGGATCATGTCTTTGATGTTGTATCTAAAAATAGATTATCATACATGTAGGATTTCTTCCATGTTATTTTCTAGGAGTTTTGTAATTTTTCATTTTACATTTAGATCTATGATATATTTTGAGTTGATTTTTGTGAAAGGTGTAAGATCTGTGTCTAGATTCATTTTTTTGCAAGTGAATGCCCAGCAACATTTGTTGAAAACAGTCTTTTCTTCATTGTCTTTGCTTCTTTGTCCAAAACCACTTGACTATATCCATGTGGGTGTATTTCTTGGCTTTCTATTCTGTCCATTAATCTATCTGTCTGTTCTTTGACCAGTACCATACTGTCTTGATTACTATTGTATTATAGTAATCCATGAGGTTCAGCAATGTCAGTCCTCTGACTTTGTTCTTCACCTTCAGTAGTGTGCTTGCTATTCTGGGTCTTTTGCCTCTTCACATACAATAGAATAAGTTTGTTAATATCCATAAAATAACTTGCTATGATTTTAGTTGGGATTGCATTGAATGTATAGATCAAGTTGGGAAGAACTGACATCTTGACACTATTGAGTGTTCCTACATGAACATGTAATATGTCTCCATTTATTTAGTTGTTCGATTGCTTTCATCAGAGCTTTATAGTTTCCCCACATAGATCTTGTAAATAATTTGTTAAATTTATACCTAAGTGTTTCATTTTGGGGGGTGCTAATGTCAATGGTATTGCATTTTTAATTTCAAATTCCACTTGTTGCTGATATATTGGAAAGTGATTGACTTTTGTATATTAACCTCATGTGCAACCTTGTTATAATTGCTTATTAGTTCTAGGAGTTTTTATTAGTAGCAGTATTCTTTCAGATTTTCTATGTAAAAGATTATGTCATCTGCAAGCAAAGAGTTTTTCTTCCTTCCCAATATGCATACTTTTTTTTTTTTTTTTAAAGATGACCGGAAAGCGGATCTAAACCCTTGGCTTGGTGTTGTCAGCACCTCGCTCAGCCAGTGAGCCAACGGGCCATCCCTATATAGGATCCGAACCTGTGGTCTTGGTGTTATCAGCACTGCACTCTCCCAAGTGAGCCATGGGCTGGCCCTCCAATATGCATACCTTTTATTTCCTCTTTTTGTTTTATTGCATTAGCTTAGGACCCATGTAATTTTTAGTTATGTGGTCTCTGATAAGTTTATATTTTGATGAACGTGCTTTGAAATACAATTAGTACTAAGTTTAACCATATGAAATTATCATTTTGGTAAGAATTACTGGCAAAATAGTTAACTTTTATGAATCTACTTTTTGATTATTACAAGGAGCTCTGATGTTTTCAACTATGCAACATCCATATTTTTTTCTCTAGGTAAAACATATTTATTAGAGTAAAAGTCACCATGACTAAACTAAATAATAGAATTACAACATTCTAAGAATCTTGTATTTTAATAAAGAAAAGTAATATTATTTATTCACTAGTTAATTAAATATTATTCTTAAGATTTTTAGTTTAACCTACAATTATAGTGATAAGGTGTGTAAACTCTCTCACTATCCAATAGGTAAAGAAGAAAACTGAAATAGGCAGAGAAATTAATTCAAAAATAAACAAGAAAAAAGACAAAAGAGGAGGAAGTTGGACAAATAAGAGCTACTAAATGAGTTATAAAAATGGTTCCAAGTATATGAGTATTCACAATAAATCAAAATAAACCAAACTCTCCAGTTAAAAAATTCAAAACAAAAAAATCAGGCTGAATACAAAGTACAAACATATAAGAAAAATTTTTCTAAAACTTACGATTTAAGTGAAAAGTTTAAAAAACAATACATAGCAGACAAACACGAACCAGAAGAAAATGTGTGCAGTTATATTAAAACCATCAAAATAAATTTAATAATCATTAAACAAAGACATATAAGTAGGGTAGCTACACCGTAAAGAAG
>NW_007741640.1:6961-10482 GCF_000696425.1 Galeopterus variegatus | reverse complement strand
ATATTAAGCATTATCGAGAGAAATTAAAGTTCTACATAAATTGATAAGCATATAGATTACAAAGTGATATTTTAAAATTTCTAACTTTTCCAAAAGTATCACTAGGGAACTTTTTTACAATGAGTAATAAGATGATTCTAAGTTTTATGTAGAAATTCAACTTAAAAATTAAATTATTATTTATATCAACTTAGAAATTAGGTAGAGTCACAATGACTGACCAATAGTAAAGCTTGGCATGGGGGAGAGAGTTTTGCCATTACTATTTCGGTTGTTTAACATGGTTTATAAACAAAAAATTCACCAACTTGCATTTCAACTCCAAAAATTAGCATTAAAAATGAACATTTTCAATGTCTTCCTTAAATATCTGCGTAAACAAGCATATTGTTTTAAGCGTTGTNAAACACGAACCAGAAGAAAATGTGTGCAGTTATATTAAAACCATCAAAATAAATTTAATAATCATTAAACAAAGACATATAAGTAGGGTAGCTACATAGTAAAGAAGCTTTAATTCTTCATTATAACAATTCTAAGACCCTAGGAATCTAATAAGATAGCTTAGAATGTAGAAGATAAAAAAAAAATTATAGAATTTGAGGTAAAATAAACAAGTCCATATAATAGTAAAATAACTACAAAGAAGGTTTTATTCAGTGAATTATAAATCATCTAACAAATACATTTATGGACATAAAAACTTTAAAGACTTTATATAATTTATGATTATTAGGTGTGAATTAAGTAGTCCATTGATGGTTGAATCAGTGTCCTTTTTTTAAATTTGTAGAAAAATTTTTTCATCAGCCTATTACCTAAAATCAATTCATGTGGTGGTGTATCCATCAAAAATTAACTGCTATTAAATGAAAATAGTTATTTTCCGTATCTTGAAAATATTAAATTAATTCATTAATATATTTTCTTAAAAGGATGATTCAATTAAAATAAATTAATGCAATTATTTAATTGAATTAGACAAGCTATATTATATTTAAAATTATTTACTTACCCCTCTTCCTATTTATCTTGGAAATTCCTCTCCATACTATGGAATTAGGTAATTAAAAAAAAAAAATCTGCTTAAAGCCACTGGAGGGTTAACATTATATGAAAGAACCACCAGCCTAGATTCTCGTGAAGGATGGAGGACCAGGAAATTGAGCTGGTATTACATCCACCACACCATTTCTGGATTGGGAAACCAGGAGGCTTATCTGTGTTTTTGGCAGCCTTGCAGAACTCAGAGGAACAAGAGGATTAGAGTCTCAAGCCTACCAATGGTGCTGTTGATCAAATGAATTTATTTCATATATGCTGTTTTGATTTAACGTTTAAAAAAAATCTCAAAATAATTCACCACTTTCACTGAATAAGGGGAAAAATCATACACACCTCAATAGATGCAGAAAAAGCTTACATACATTCACAATCCACTTATGATTTAAAACATTTTAAAAAGTCTTTTTAATCCAGGAATAGAAGTTATCTTTCTTAATCCAATAAAGGGCATTACCAAAACATATAAAAAATTTTAAAAAGCATCAAACCTTTAGAAATATAATGTTTAGTACAATCAACTACTTATAATACCATCAAAAATGTCAAAAAAAAAACCCTAGAATAAAACACAATAGAAAATGATGTACAGGTACTTCTCAGTGAAAAAAAAGTATATTAAGCATTATCGAGAGAAATTAAAGTTCTACATAAATTGATAAGCATATAGATTACAAAGTGATATTTTAAAATTTCTAACTTTTCCAAAAGTATCACTAGGGAACTTTTTTACAATGAGTAATAAGATGATTCTAAGTTTTATGTAGAAATTCAACTTAAAAATTAAATTATTATTTATATCAACTTAGAAATTAGGTAGAGTCACAATGACTGACCAATAGTAAAGCTTGGCATGGGGGAGAGAGTTTTGCCATTACTATTTTGGTTGTTTAACATGGTTTATAAACAAAAAAATCACCAACTTGCATTTCACCTCCAAAAATTAGCATTAAAAACGAACATTTTCAATGTCTTCCTTAAATATCTGCGTAAACAAGCATATTGTTTTAAGCGTTGTGGCTGTCATGCTGGTAGTATTTTATTTCTGAATGTGGATATATCGAAACACACAACATTGTTTTGTGATTATTTTCTCTATGCACATTTTATTTCATAATGAAAAGTTTATAAGGCTTTGTCATGAGCCAACTTTATAAAGGAGGCTTTTTAGAAAAACTCTTAAATTTTAGTAAAATTCTGAAATTCTCATTACTTGATGCATTTTTTAAAAGAATGCCTTATGATTTGAATACTTCTTAAAAATTTAAATAAATCATTATATTGCTTATTCTATATTATTGGAGAAATAGTTTGTATATTAGATTATTGCTTATCTGACAATAGTAAATATTTTAAGTAATTTTTATTTATTATTTTTATTATTTTTACTAATAAAATTATATAATTATCTTTACTTACCATTTCACTCACATACATGGTATCACATTTTTCTAAACTTCTGAAAAATGTTTCCATATACTTTTAAAAGTTAATATGTAAAACTTACCCTTCAGCAAATAGGGCTGGGCACAGACTTCATGAATATGACCCCAAAAGCACGGGCAACCAAAGGAAAAATAAACAAATGGGACTATATCAAACTGAAAAGTTTCTGCACAGCAAAAGAAACAATTAACAGAGCTAAAAGACAGCCAACAGAGTGGGAGAAAATATTTGCAAAATACACATCTGACAAAGGACTAATATCCAGAATATATAAAGAACTCAAACAACTTTACAAGAAAAAAACAAGCAACCCAATCAAAAAATGGGCAAAAGAGCTAAGCAGGCATTTCTCTAAAGAAGATATACAAACGGCCAACAGTCATATGAAAAAATGCTCAACATCACTAAGCATCCGGGAAATGCAAATCAAAACCACACTGAGATACCATCTCACCCCAGTTAGGATGGCAAAAATCCAAAAGACACCGAAAGATAAATGCTGGCGTGGCTGCGGAGAAAAAGGAACTCTCTTACACTGTTGGTGGGAATGCACAATGGTGCAACCCCTATGGAAAATGGTTTGGAGGTTCCTCAAACAATTGAAGATAGATCTACCATATGACCAGCTATCCCACTGCTGGGAATATATCCAAAGGAATGGAAATCATCAAGTCGAAGGTACACTTGTTTCCCAATGTTCATTGCAGCACTCTTCACAATAGCCAAGAGCTGGAATCAACCCAAATGTCCATCATCGGATGAGTGGATACAGAAAATGTGGTATATCTACACAATGGAATACTACTCAGCTATAAAAACGAATGAAATACTACCATTTGCAACAACATGGATGGACCTTGAAAGAATAATACTGAGTGAAACGAGTCAGGCAGAGAAAAAGAAATACCACATGTTCTCACTTATTGGTGGGAGCTAAAAAAAAAAAAAAAAAAAAAAAAAAAAAAAAAAAAAAAAAAAAAAAAAAAAAAAAAAAAAAAAAAAAAAAAAAAAAA
>NW_007741640.1:0-6319 GCF_000696425.1 Galeopterus variegatus | reverse complement strand
TTTCAATAAACCAATGGCTTCTTTGAAGATCTCAAGGGCATATAATGATTTTAATGACCTTCCAGAGGAATCTATGTGGTAAAAATATTCTTGAATACTTGGGTCAAATCAATATTTTACTTCTGTGAAAGGTAAAGCTCAGAGACCAAGTAACAAAATTTGAAATAAAACATAATTATTTAGGGTATCCGTATTTTCTATACCCATAAATTTTTATATTAATTAAAGATGTATTCCTTACAAAACTTAAGAACCTATCTTAAAAATTAATAACTAAGAATAATACAACTATTCCTATGCTTAGTTTATTTTTCCTGGTGACAGCTGTCTACTCATTCCACTGCTACTGCTGTCAATGTATCAACTACTGTTCCAAGAGTAGCTCAATCATGTCTAGCTTCACATGACACTTTAATGTGCTAATTCAAAATAATATTTTCACAGAACTCCATTTGTTATGCACAACTGCTATGTCAAATGGTTATAATTTTCATCTCTCTTATTGCTGTATGGGAAACAAAATGAAAATTTTAACAGCTTTCTCAAAACTATGTATTTAACAAATTGTTTTAGTGGAACGTCTACTTAGAATTACCAACATGAAATTCTGTGTCTGTTTTTGTGACATGAACTACTTTGCCTAGCATATGAGGAGTTAAACCACTATATAACCTCGTGGAAGAAAACAGTGTGTGAGAAATAATCAGCCCTAAAGTGTAGAGATATAAGAGAGGCTGAATGGTTTAATTGTCGAAGATCGTGTCTATTTCCTCATTTGTCATTAAGTTCAATAAAAGGTGAGATTAAAGTTACCTGTGAAGTGCAGACATTAAACGTTTTAGAATTACAATTCTAAATGGAAGCATGGAAGCAATGGAAGCATTTAGAACTAGTCATTAATTGAACACTACACCACTCTGTTCATTTTGTTACTAAAGAGTTAATGTATTTTGAATAGGTCACGTAAAAGCTGCCTGTAACATCTGATAGACTCTATTTAGAAAATTTATTTGCGTGTCTGATAATGTGGTTCCATTTATATTATTTTATGTGTCACCATTTTTTTTTCAGGAAATATTAAAGTAACTTGAAAATTATTGAAGTAAGGTCATTTTATCTTTTGGAAGAAAAAAAGAATGACTTCTTGCATAGTGTAAATTTATTTTTTAAATATATAAAAATGCATCTCATTTATTTATTTGTTTGTTTGTTTGTTTGCTTATTTATTTATTTATTATGAATATTCATGAGATACAAAGCTAATTGTCAACCCTCGTGCACATGATGTGAGGAACAGATTCATACTGTGGGCATACCCACTACCAGAAATTACTTTTGTACCCTGTATCCCCACCCAATTATCCCCCGACTTCACTCCCCCTCCCACTTTCCCCACCACTCCACTTTGTAGGCCTAGGAATGTTCTCTCCCTCTGTTAGACCACCGCTACTATGGTCTTACTTTCCTTCCTTCCTTTCTCTCTTAGTTCCCACTTATGAGTGAGCACATGAGGTATTTATCCCTCTGTGCTTTCCTTATTTCACGCAACATAAATTTCTCTAGGTTCATCCATGTTGTTGCAAATGGGAGTATTTCATTCTCTTTAATGGCAGAGTAGTATTCCATGGTGTGTATATATCACAGTTTGCTTATCCACTCATCCATTGATGGATATTCAGGTTGGTACCATATCTTGGTTATTGTAAACAGAGCTGCAATGAACATGGGAATGCAGGTATCACTTCAACATGATGATTTCCATTCCTCTGGGTATATACCCAGAAGAAGGATTGCCCGATCATATGGAAGATCTATCTGTAGTTGTTTGAGAAATCTCCATACTGTTTTCCATAGTGGTTGTACTAATTTACAGTCCCATCAACAGTGTTGGAGTGTTCCCTTGTCTCTACACCCTAGCCAGTATTTGTTATTCACTGTCTTTTTTGATTATAGCCAGTCTAACTGGGGTTAGGTGGTATCTCAATGTAGTATTAATTTGCATCTCCCTGTTGACTCGTGATGTTGAGCATTTTTTCATGTATCTGTTAGACATTTGTATGTCTTTATTTGAAAAGTGTCTATTCAGCTCCTTTGCCCATTTTTTAATTGGGTTATTTGTTTTTTTACTGTATAATTGCTTGAGTTCTGTGTTTATACTGGATATTAAACCCTTGTCAGATGCATAGTTAGCAAAAATTTTCTCCCATTCTGTAGGCTGTCATTTCACTCTGCTGATTGTTTCCTTTGCTGTGCAGAAGCTTTTTAGTGTGATATAGTCCCATTCTTTTTTTATTTTTATTTTTATTTTGCTGCTTGTGCTTTCAGGCTCATGTTCATAAAGACTGTGCCCAGACATAACTGCTGAAGTGTTTCACCTACCTTTTCCTTACTATTTTTACAGTTTCAGGTCTTATATTTAAGTCTCTAATCCATTCTGAGTTGATTTTAGTATACAGTGAGAGGTACAGGTCCAGTTTCATTCTTCTGCATATGGATGTTCAGTTTTCCCAGCACCATTTATTGAAGAGGCAGTCTTTTCCCCAATGTATTTTCTTGCTGCCTTTGTCAAAGATCAGTTGGCTGTGTGTAGGTGTGTTGATTCTTGGGTTTTCTATTTTTTTCCCATTGATCCCAGTGTCTGTTTTTATGCCAGTACCATCCTATTTTGGTTATAGTAGCTTTATGATATAATTTGATGTCTGGTCATGTTATGTCTCTGTCTTTATTTTTTTGCTCAGGATTGCTTTGGCTATTCAGGGTCTTTTGTTGTTCTGTATGAATTTTAGGATTGCTTTTTCTATTTCCATGAAGAATGTCATTGGTATTTTGATGGGGATTGCATTGAATCTGCAGATTGCTTTGTTTAGAATGGACATTTTTGTGATGTTAATTCTTCCCATCCAAGAGTGTGGTATGTATTTTTACCTCTTTGTGTCCTCTTTAATTTCTTTCAGTAGTGTTTTGTAGTTCTCATTGTACAGATCTTTCACTTCCTTGGTTAAATTGATACTTAAGCTATTTTTTTTCCCCCTGCAAACATAAAATTACTAAAGGAAGAGATAGGGGAAACACTCCAGGAAGTAGGACTGGACATAGACTTTATTAATAAGACCACAAAAGTACAAGCTGTGAAATAAAAAGTAAACAAATGGGATTATATCAAACTGAAAAGCTTCTGCACAGCAAAGGAAACAATCAACAGAATGGAAAGACAACCTACGGAATGGGAGAAAATATTTGCAACCTTTACATCTGACAAGGGATTAATATCCAGATTATACAGAGAACTCAAGTATGCAGTAAAAAAAAAACAAATAATCCAATTAAAAAAAGGAAAGAGGAGCAAAGGAAATGAAGAGACATTTTTCAAAGGAAGACATACAAATGGCCAACAGGTATATGAAAAAATGCTCAGCATCACTAGTCATCAGAGAAATTCAATCAAAACCAGATTGAGATATCATATCACCCCAGTTAGACTGGCCATTATTAAAAATACCAAGAAAAATAAATGCTGGCAAGGATGTGAGGAAAGGGGAACTCTTCTATGCTGTTGGTGGGACTGTAAATTAGCACAGCCATTATGGAAAACAGTATGGAGGTTTCTTTAACAACTATAGATAGAACTATCATATGATACAGCAATCCCACTACTGGGTATATATCCAAAGGAATGGATATCATCACATCAAAGGGATACCAGAACTCCCCTGGTCATTGCAGCTCTACTTACAATAGCCAAAATATGGAACCTACTTAAGTGTCCATTGACAGATGACTGGATAGGATGTAGAAAAATGGGCTAGACAAGAAGCAATCTAATACTCAGAAGGTTGGGGAATCATGTGTTTATTATAGTAGCAGGACCAGATAAACTCCTGCCCTAAAAATCTGGTCCCTAAACCTAGGTCTGACAAGGCTTTTTATAGGCGGACTATTCCAGAGCTCTTTACACAGTTTTTTTTTTTTTCTTTTCTCAGCATTTTAGCTAGCATATGCAGTCTGTGCAGATAAGCTTTTGTTACAAAAGCCAAAAGAGTAAGCAGTAATTTATAGCCAGAGCAAGCAAACATAGTTTGAAGGACAAGATATTATTTCAAGAACAAAGCAGGCTTGTGAGAAAATTATTTCAGTATTTTTCCCAAGAAAGGAAAATGTGGTATGTGTGTATATATATATATATATATATACACACACACACCATGGTATATACATACAAAATGTGGTATGTGTATATATATATATATATAGAACAAAGCAGGCTTGTGAGAAAATTATTTCAGTATTTTTCCCAAGAAAGGAAAATGTGGTGTATATATATATATATATACACATATATATATATATATACACATACACACACACACACCATGGAATACTATTTAGCCCCAGGGGAAAAAAAAAAGAAATTCTGACATTTGCAGCAACATAGATGAATCTGGAGAAAATTACGTTCAGTGAAACAAGGCAGACAAAGAAAGAGAAATACCACAAGTTCTCACTCATAACTCGCTGCTATGAAGAAGGAAGGGAAAGAGGGAAGGGGGCAGGGAGGGAGGGAGGAAGAAAAGAATGAAGGAAAGAAAGAACGAAAGGACCACAACAATACGCTGAACTTTCAGAAGGAGAGAACAGACCGAAGGATACTAGAGATGGAGGGGAGGGAGGGAGGCAGTTTGGGAAGTGATAGGTCAGGTAAAGGGCATAAAGAAATACCATGATTTGTAAGAATGAATATGCTAATTCTAAATAATAAAAATTTTAACCCTCTCCCCACACACACATCTCTTCACCCCAGCATTAAACTTCAAAAATCAAATAATCAGATTCTTTAAGTACTTATGGTTCATCCTGGGAAAAAGTTGGAAAATACCTTACCGGATTCATTCGTTTTTCAGGTCACTACATGCAACTCAGAAAAGTGCTGCCATGATGTGCTAAGTCAGTCATGCAGAGAAACGAAAGAAGTTAGAAATCAAACCATTTTAAATTATTTTTGTCAATTTTCATTTCAGCGTTCATCACATGGTAGAAAATGTCTATTTCCTAACATGTTGACATATTATTTTATATTCTTTTTTGTTATTTAGAGTATTTCATTGATTCCAAGGTGCACATTTTTTCATATTGAATATTTCCAAAATTGAAATGTTTTAGAATCAATCACAAAGCATTATTCATACCTTGATTTTCAGCTTTTTCTCTTTCTTAATGGTAGAGGAAATAATGTTATGTCTTACAAATTATGGTATATAAGATATAATGATATATGTTTTAAGAAGCATTTACTGTTTACATAATATTTCTCTTATACTCCATCTATAAATGCTGCCTTTAGGAAATATTTGTCTAGTGGTGGATATTGACAAGCAAGAAAACTCCGTGCTGTGATAACTGAGCCTGTAGAATAAAGGACTAGAATTGTTTTGAAGAATAGGAGTTTGTCTGTAGGATATCAATATCTATACCTGTATATCTTTATCTATGTATATACTTTAATATAGTGAACACATGTAGAGAAACAAAGCACATTTGTTATTAACCCTTAAAAACTTCAATTACATGCCACATATTATTTTACTAATTTAAATGTAATTGCATGAAGGAATTAAAACCAATGAAAATATAAAATATTAATAATATAATAATTTCATTAACATTGGCTTGATAAGAAATACATATATTTGGTGGGGGAGTTTTTGAGGTGTTTTGAATCCTTGCACACAATAGTCCAATGCACTTCAACTCTTGCTCACATTTTGGGGAGAATTTATTTGGCCTCTTTTCTGAACTACTTATCATCTTCAATAATCTATGTCCTGTTTCCTGAGCCCTTACTTTATGTTTTTTTTGTTTTATTAAGTCCTTATAGCACAATTTAAGTTATGTTAGTGCAAAAACTACTTAGTTACTACTTTTCATCATAATTCGCCTAGTGTCTGATTTTACAATTCCTTTAAAGGAATGTTTATCAGTCTTGCTGCACATGAAAATCACATGGGTAGAGATTCAAAAATCCTGATATCCAAGTTCCACTGAAACCGTTCTATTAGTCATTTCAGGTGTGACTCAGTACCAGTATCTTTGAATTTCTTTACTGTGCAAACAAGGTTGAGTGAAATTCCCTGCTATAGAGCATCCTTGGCATTTATTATTATTTTGAAATTTTTTGATTAAATCAAAACCCATGTCTTAACCATTTTATTTTCATTCCTTTAAAATTATAGATTATTTGGTATCAGTTTGATGTTTGCATCATAGAATGAGTTTGGGAGATTTGCGTCTGTTTCAATCTTTTGGAATAGTTTGTAAAGAATTG
>NW_007741639.1:21805-24527 GCF_000696425.1 Galeopterus variegatus | reverse complement strand
AAAAAAAGAACATCACATATTGCACACAGGTATTGATATGCAACTCTGTACCCCACAGATATATATGTACAATCAATTATGTTTCAATAAAAAATAAAAAATAGATAAATAAATGAATAAAATCATTTGAGGTCCCCTCCCAAAAAGGAATAGGAATCTATAATTAACAATGGTATACTGCCTATTACCAAAGGACTGGGAGAGAGGAGATCAAATGTGCACATCACAAATAAATGATTATGTTTTGCAATGATGAATATGCTATTTCCCCTGAATAGATCATCACACCTCCCATGCATGTATTGAACTATAACTCCATACCCCACAAATATGTACAATCAATATGCTTCAATAGAAAGTTTTTTTTAAAAAGTGTCTCTATTCCAAATATATTTACGTAGGCCTAAAAATGTGAATAATGATGGCTATTTAGCCAAACAGATAGAATATACTAGGAGAAATGGATAGAAAGCAATGGGAATTGGTGTGAAAGTGTGTAAGAGGGCTAAAATCTCAACCACCGTAACAAGCAGTCAAGAAACAGAAATCTAAAAGTAGTATATCAAGAAATAGAAGCATAAGCACATTGTTTAGACAGATGGATGTAAACACCAGAGACATAGCTGGAGGAAAAATAATAGTAGTTGCCTCTGGGCAGTGGGGATCAAGGTGGGGAAGACGCAGGCATCAGACTGCTGGTTGTCATCTGAAGCCAACACTCTCTGACTTTTTAAACTATATGTAAATACTCCTGGGACAAGACAAAATTAAATTTAAGAAAATGTATGTAAAGAATCCTGGAGAACATCATCAAAAATTAAAACGGTGGTTTTGACTGCTTATTTTCCCCTGCTTATTTGTACTTGTGCAGAGTTTTTCCAAGTCTATTTGTTACTTTCATAAAAAATAAAATAAATGAGCCAATAAATGCAGGTGAACAAAAGCCATGCCATTTACAATTCTGAAAAAGGTAGAGGACAAGACTTTGAAAAGAAAGTAGGAACCAAGATGGAAAATCCCCACATTGAGATCAGCTGTCAAGGCTCCTGTTCCACAGAGCCCAGAGCAGCCTTCCCCTGGGAGGTCACCAGGGAGTCCTTCCTGGACAGAAGCGGGCTTCCTGAGAGCCTGGTGCGCTCTGACTTCTGCAGGGTTAGGTCTCTAAAGCACTCCTCTCCCGTACATGTATGCACACACACACACACAACTTCAAAAGTTGGCTGCCTTTGCTAACACATAGCCTTCCATGCCTACTAATAGACCTGCAACATAACCAGCACCATCTTAGACAAGCCCAAGTACAAAACGGTGCTGCCCACCTCCTCTTCTCCCCTCCCCTTCCCCGTTCTCTTTTACAAGAAGCCTCATGGTTTCAGAGAAAATGAAACTTTTGGCGTTTCCACATGCGCAGAACTGTCCATTCCCATGACGTAACTCAATCCCACCCTGGAATTACATCACCCAGTTTTGGCACCAACATGCCTGTATAAGCTCTACTACCCCCACACTGGTGCTGTCCCCTTTTCAGGGCAGCCCTGGGCTGCCTGCCACTTTGAGCACAGCCCAGCAGATTTCTTTCTTTAATAAAGCTTGAACGGTACCCGGCATCTTGGCTCACTTTCTTTCACCTACAACTTAATCTCTCTCAAAAACATCTCCCGTTGGGTAACTTTAATTTTCCAGACACGTCTCCTATAGAAGGGAGAAGTGAGGGGGAAGGTGGGCAAAGTGAGAGAGAAGAGAAATGAGAAAGATTTGAGTGCTATTCTCAAGAGAACATTCCAGAAGTTTTCAGGGAATAAAGCTAGAAAATGAGTTCTTTACACGTATTATCTCACTGAATATCCCAAAGAGTTTATATCCCCTTTGGACAGAAAAAGAATCAAAAGTCGAGAAAGGTCAAGGAATCTTTCCAAGTTCACCAAAGGCAGAATTTGAACCCAGGATTCTTCCCTCTTTCCCTGCCCCCTTTCTTCTTCCCATCCTTCCTTTTCCTTTCTTGGTCATTTTTTTTCTTCTGAATGTATTTATGTAGCGCCCAGGCCCAACACTTAACACTGCCTAGGGCTTCATAGAACTTGCACTCTAGTGGGGCACGGGGGAAAGAAAAAGAATGAAACATACAAATGAAAAAGTAGTTTCAGATCCTTGTTAGGTCTGTGACGTGAACAGAAGGAGGTGATGTGACAGGAAGCCTCAGGGCAAGTGTCAGGTGTGGGTACTTGGGAGCAGTGACGGGCAGGGAAGGTGACCGAGGAAGTAGCGTCTGTGCAGGAGCCTCGAGGGAGCTGCAGGAAGATCTCGGAGCCCAGCGTTTCAGGGACAGAGAACAGCAAGTGCAAAGGCCAGGAGGTGAGCATGAAGCAAGTTAGCCGGACCCACGCTGAGCCCAGTCGGTGGGGGACACTGCCTGTTGGCATGGCCTTCCACCCTGTTCCACGTGCTGGTCCCTGGAAAGCTGACTCTGAGATTAGGGAGCATGAAGATTATTGGGGAGCACTCCTGTGAGGAGTGAGGTGGGGGCCGGCTCAGGGAGGAGGTGGGCTGGGCTGAAGTCTCAAGGCACTTCGCACAGGGACTCTGACCTTGACATAGCAGACTCGACGGGGCTGAGAATTTGACCTTCTTTGGCCCTCTGCTACCTTTACAAATTAAGTCCTCGGCCTGATGCTCAGCCTTTTCTTCCTTCAAGGCTGAAGAAGATGATGGTGTCTTTATATGC
>NW_007741639.1:15273-21582 GCF_000696425.1 Galeopterus variegatus | reverse complement strand
GTGAGGAGTGAGGTGGGGGCCGGCTCAGGGAGGAGGTGGGCTGGGCTGAAGTCTCAAGGCATTTCGCACAGGGACTCTGACCTTGACATAGCAGACTCGACGGGGCTGAGAATTTGACCTTCTTTGGCCCTCTGCTTCCTTTACAAATTAAGTCCTTGGCCTGATGCTCAGCCTTTTCTTCCTTCAAGGCTGAAGAAGATGATGGTGTCTTTATATGCTATCAAAGAGGCCCTCTGGCTGTCACTCTTGACCTTGGTGATTAGTCCCCCTCGGCCTTCCACTGTCTTTCCCAAAGGCGTCAATAGCATTCAGCTATAGCCATCTGCTCCATGTTCTTCCTTCCCTGCCAGCCTCTCAAACACCTGAGATGTTGTACTTCCTGTGCATTCCTTTCCGTAGATGGTCCATCCAAGCTCATCCATGGACTCTTAACAATTGTACAGCGTGCGTGGGCAAATCAGTGTTCTGCCCACCACAAGCAATGGGGTCCTCATGGCCAGCTGGCTGGTGAGTGATCAAACTCCAAAATCCCACATAAAATCCCATCCCTGGCACCAAAATCTCTGAGCTGGAGACGTGTGTGCAGTCAGTTTATTGGGGAATGTCCTCTGGATCAATCCCTGCAGTGGGGTGAAGGAAGTAAGCTTGGCCTGAAGAAGGAGTTGGACTTTGATGTCTTCGCAACAAGGGCCTCAGCCAGTCTCATGGGAGCTCTGGAGCTGGGGCAGCTCTTGAGAGTTGTTCCAAATTAAAGCACGGGGGATGGGCTTTTGTACCCCCACATCAGCCCATCAGGGGGCTGCCTCATGGGACTGGGGCATAACTTGGAGTGTGGCAGCTGCCTTCAGCCTAGGGAGGGACTTGGCTGAGAGCCATCAGCAGGCAACAAGCTGGTAGCTGGGGCGTGAGTGCTTTGGTCCTGGAGTGCAGAGGGACGGCCACCACAGCCCCACTTCCAGTCTTCTAATGCAAAGAACAATTAGCTTCTTTTCCTGGGGCATCGATAGAATCAACATCTGGAGACCATGAGCCTGAGACCCATTACAAGTAGCAAAAGAATTTGGACAGGATGCATTTAATCTTGAGTTAATGGTACAATGCTCCGCCAAGATAAACTTCTCAGCCTCAACATATTTTATTTTAAAAAAATGTTATTGTCAGGTACAAGGGAAATTCCTCCTTACTTAAGATGCTCTGCCAGATGACATAATCACTGGAGGGGACCACTTGTCTAGTGTGTTATCTTTTTCATCTGAATAGGTCTTTCCCCCACAGATCCATCTCCCCAAAACCTGGCCATGGTTCCTAAGTAATTCTAGCCTCTGACAGCTGCAGGAAAGGAAAGAAATGTGACTTGAAAACAGATATTTTTTGATACCACGTTTCTAAATATCAGATATGTTGGATTTCCCCTTCCTCCTGCTCTGGGTGGAATTCAAATGGGGAATTAAAGGGAGCACTTTGAGCCCGATTTCTAATCCTTACATTTTTACTGAGCACCAACTATGCAACCAACGTGTTGGTAGTTACCAATAATAACCACCATTCTGTGCCTGCTATTACCTTGCATACCTAAAAGGACTGTAGGAGGTAGATGGATGTTAAAATTACTTGATTGTCTAGAAGGGGAAATAGAGCTCAACTAGATTAAGCTGCTTGATCAAGTCAGTGGTGGAACCAAATTCATGATAAAGGACTTCAACTTTAAAGTTCAGTCTATCCGATTGATTCCACCTATCCTGGAGTCTAGTGCAATAAGAGAACTCAATAAGTGCATGTCGAAGGAATGATTGAGTCACCTTGGCTAAAAGGCAGGGGTGGGAGTGGGGGTAGCAGCGCTGCCTGGGGCCACAGGTGTGCAGGTTGGGTGTGGCACCAGATCTGCTTCTCAGAAAGTTCCTGCACTTGGTGAACTTGGGAGAGCTGCCATCCACAGTCCAGGCCTGGGCAAAATTTCTACTGGCAGTACAGGCAGTCCATGCCCAGGAATGGGGCTCCTGGGTCCATGCTGAGAAAGCTGTGGGTGGCTGGTGTGTTTACCATCCACGCAGAAGCAGGAGAACTTGGCAGTGCGTTCTGTGGAAGCTTTCCCTTTGTACTAGAATAGGCCTAAGGATAGGATAGGATGGGGAAAGAAGGGAGAGCCCTGCAGCCCACCTTCAGTACAGAATCTCAAAGAACGGAATGAAGTGCTATATGTACAGTCACTTACGGTCTACAGGCTTTTTCAGAGATGTTTTTCCACCCAGTGAAATGGGCAGGATCACCTGTCCAACTTTAGATAAAGGAAGTGAGACTCGAAAAAGCTGCCTGACTTGTCCAGGATCACACTCGAGTACAGGGTTAAGGCTTCCTCTAAATCCACTGTTTTTATTGTTTTTTTTTGTTTTTTTTTTTTTGGTGGCTTGCTGGTATGGGGATCTGAACCCTTGACCTTGGTGTTGTAACACCAAGCTCTAACCAACTGAGCTAACCAGCCAGACCTTCTAAATGCACTGTTCTTTTGGCCCCCCACTCCCCAAGGTGTTTGAGCTAGAAATCTGGGAGGGGACACTGTATTCTAAGAGAGGAAAGCCAAGCTTTGGAATCACAAGAGCTGGTTTGAATCCTGGGTCTCTAGCTGGGTGACTTTGGCCAAGTACCTTAGCTCCTCCTAGCCTCAGTTTTTTCATCTGTAAAAAGAGTCTAGTAATCTTTGCATCAAAGGGGTCGTTCTGAGGATTAGAGGATATCACAGCTGTAAAGAAGCTGGCCCATACCGTTTGAAATAAATCTTACATCTGTTTTCCCCTTCTCAAAGATGTGCAATCATTCCTACACAGACATGGGATTATTCTATAAGTTTATTTTTACCTGTCTCTTTCTAAAAATAATTTGAGGCAGCTGATTTAATGACAAGCCCAAAGTAGAAGGGGCTTTGGGCCCTTTAATCCTTGCTCTCGAAGGGTCAATGTAGGTGGGACAAAAACTCGAAGAGGTGGGAAATAAAAGAGGTGCAAGGCATCCATTTAGCAGGTCCTATGCCAGCCATGGGAGATGCAGGACAGACAGATGGCTGCCTTCCCGGAGCTCGCGATCAAAGCTTCTCATGGCCTGACCACCACCCGTCCACCGAGCCCAGAGGTTCTGCCTGTTTAATGCTCCTGGGCTCCATCTACTTCTCCTCATCCCCTCGGCCACTCCCCTAGTCTTGCCCTCATCCTCTCTCGTCCAGATTTCTGCAGTACTAGCTTCTTAATCCTTATTCTGTGCTGTAGGTGGAGGATGCTTCTAGAGCACACACCCACAGCTCAGTCCCCCTGCGTTAATCTTTCAACAGCTTCCTGGCAACCTGGGGAAAGCTCAGCACAGCCTGCAGGACCCCTGCCTCTCTCCAGAGTTCTTTCTCGTTTTTTCCTTCTCTTCGTCCACACTGAACCCCTGCCTTGAACGTGCCGTTCCTGCCATCTTCAGTGCTCCTCTTTCTGCCAGGAACTTTCTTCCTCTGTCAAATTCAGCTTGAATGTCTCATTCGTCCTTTCTTTCATTCGGAGTTTCCTGGTGCCCGCTGTATTCTAATCAGCGTACTGTCACTTTCCAGTGGGAGGATGGTCAAGAAGCAGGTGCACACACAAACAGATGACATTTGTCACTTGTGCTGATGATAAGTGTTCTGAAGCTCCACAGGGCAGGGAAAGGATTAGAGAATGGCAGGGTATTGGTTTATGTCTGACGCTCGGGAACACATGCCTCAGGAGCAGAGTCCAGGGGGAAGAGAGAGAGCTGGTCATGCAAAGATGGGGGTGCCAGTTGTGGCTCCAGCATTCAAGGTTGGTGGAGAAACGTGCAAAATCGTTGGTAGGAATAAAGTCGGAGGGTGATTGGGGAACGGCAAGTTCAGAGTGGCTGGAGCAGAGAGGAAGGGGACAGTGGTGGGAGATGAGGCCAGGGAGGAGGCCTGGGGTCCTTGTAGACTTTGCTGGATACCCTACCCCCGCCCCCGCTGTGTCGTCCAAAGGCAGCCTGTATGTCCCCTGACAGTACTGTTTAGCTCCCCGTACTGTATAAGTGATTGCTTAAGTATCCATGTCCCCAAGTATACTATAAGCGTTTTGTGTTTTATTCACAGTTTAATTTCCACGATAAAGTAGGTTCTCAATAAATATTTGTGGGTGAGTGAATGAGCAGCAGGAGCAACAGTGGGGTTAAGGGAATAAGATGTCACTAGTCCCCATGCAAAGTGGTCCAGGACAAGCGATAGGTGAGGCTGGGCAGCCTGGGAGGAGGGGTCAGAGGTCGAGGAAGGAGAGATCATTCTATATAGGGGTCAGGGAGGTGGGGAGGAGTTGGAGTTTCATCTGGGCAGGAGGTCAGCTGGGGGAAGTGGTATCCGAGATGGGCCTTGGCAGGCTGAGACAGGGAGGCTGGGGTGAGGACTTCCTGGCAAAGGGAATTCCTGCAGGTGGGAATCCACCCAAGGCAGGATTCCTTCTGCACTAGTCTCCTAGGGCCGCCATGAACAACAACCACAAACCAGGTGGCTTCAACCACAGAAATCTATTCTCATAGTTCTGGAGGCTGGAAGTCTGAAATCAAGGTGTGGGCAGGCCCACGCTCCCTCCGAAACCTGTGGGGGGCCCTTCCTTGCCTCTGCCTAGATTCTGGTGGTTTTCTGGCAATCTTCCGGATCTCTTGGCAGCTGGGTAATTCCAGTCTTCACTCTTGCCTTCATGTGGTATTCTCCCTCTGTGTCTCTGTCTTCACGTGGCTATCTTCTGTAAGGACACCAGTCATGTTGGAGTAGGGGCCACCCTACTCCACTATGACCTCATCTGAACTTAACTAATTATATTTGCAATGGCCCTATATCCAAGTAAGATCACATTCTGAGGTATTGAGGGTCAGGACTTCAACATATTTGGGGAGGGAGCACTCAATTCAGCCCATACATCTTCCATGCCACCCCCAGCAAGGGGCCCTTCAGCTCTTGGACTTTTGAGTTATCAGCTCTGTTGCCCGGGCTTTCCCTCTACCCCCTTCCCCCTTCCCTTCCTCACTCCCACAAATATTTATCAAGGGATTAATATATTCCAGGAGTGGTGCCAAGTCCCGGGCGCCCAACAGTAAACAAAACAGATGATGGGAAAGTCTTCATTACGTCATCTTCTCCCACGGGTCTTCTGAGGCCACCCAGAGCACCCTGGCTGCCCTACACACATCTGAAGAGGACGTGGGCTCCCCAAGTCTCCTGTGGGTTGGACATGTCTGGTTTCTTTATGTATTCCTCATACATAGAGTGACTGTGTATTTCATGGATTTACAGGTGCTTCCCCACCTCTAGCTGTTCTCTTCTGGATGTTTTGTAGTCTGTCTCCTTTTAAATCATTGCTCCCAGAACTCACTACCATGTGTTTGCCCTAGTGGAAATAAACCAAGGCAAGCAAGGACATCAAGGAATATAATGTGTTCAACACCATCAGAGGCCAGAGGGAGCAAAACATCAAACTCTTCCTGAGAAATGGAAGAGCTGACATCTGAAATGGGTCTTCAAGCACAAGCAGAAGTTTCCCCAGGCAGGACAGTGGTGGGGCAACTTGTGAAAAGGCGTCTTTGTCATTCCTGGGGTAGGGAAAGAGCAGAGTTCCCTGCACGCGCACGCCTGGTACTGATTGCGGCTCATGCTGTTTTCCTAGGGTCTTGCGAGACCCCCTCTGATGCTAGCCCTGCTTTGAGCTGACTCTAGAATAAGATGGGAAGAATGCACTTGTCCTGGATGCTGGCAGTTCAGTCCTCCTTCTGATCTGGTTTGTTCTAATGAACAACAGCCAAAATATAGGCAGAATTTGGCAAATGAAGGATCATCCAGTTTGGTCCGGGATCCATCGTACTCTAGATCCCAGCAGGAGGGAGTCATTTAGAAGCACTTGCCAAGAACAGACTTCGTTGATGGGTCTGTGCTGGCCTTTGGGGAGGCAAGAGTCACATGTGACCACTGATCTCAAAGAGGTCGACCCAGCGAGCCAGACACATGCATGCCATTAACTTTAAGTCAGGATAGAGTATCTAAGGGCTATCATACACCTTCAAAAATTTCCCGTATATTTTGGGAACAGAGAATGTCACAAATAATTCCTGCTGGAGGAGTACAGTAGCTTTCACTGAAGAACTTTAAGGACTCTGATGGCCAAGTCATATTAATTCACAGCTGAAGAAGAAGGCACCCAGAGGTATGAAAATACAGGAAATGCTTGGAGGGGACTAGCCTTTGGGGGCAGATGGTGTGTGTGGGGTGGAGGGGAGGAGAGGGGACAGGTAAGCTAGGCTGTCTTG
>NW_007741639.1:12505-14592 GCF_000696425.1 Galeopterus variegatus | reverse complement strand
GCACCCAGAGGTATGAAAATACAGGAAATGCTTGGAGGGGACTAGCCTTTGGGGCAGATGGTGTGTGTGGGGTGGAGGGGAGGAGAGGGGACAGGTAAGCTAGGCTGTCTTGGAATGAAGCCACAAGAAGCTTCTGGGATACTGGGCCACAGTCATGCCTGGCCAACTGTCCTCACTGCCACCTTCCCTCTGGCCAAGGTCTAAACACCTTGTGGTGACTGCCCCAGGAAGCCATGGACTGCTGAAGCCCCCACAGCCAAAGCACACACAGCTGCCTCTGGCCAAGCTCCTTAGTTGGCTGCGCCCCCTCCTCCTCTGTCCCTCGGAGGCAGGCCCTGGGTTCCTCCTCTGGAGTGGGTCGTGGTGGTCCTCTCGGGTGATGACTCACCACAGAGCTGGCTGCATCCACACCCAAACACTCTCTGTAGCCCGGGCTGTCACAGCCAAGAGCAAATCCCCGCCAGTCCTCGACAAGTGCGGCCTGCCAAAGGGGCTCATCTCAGACAGATGCTGGACTGTGGTGTGGGCCCCACCTGGGTTGTCCCCAGTTCTGTGCCTTCCCACTGGAGGTGCAGGAAGTTCTGCTGCAGTGCTGAAGTGCTTGCCTCCTGGAGCTCCAACAGCACCTCTTTTGGAAAGTCTTTCCCAGCCCTGCTTGGCTGCAGTGGGACTGGAAGGCATTGCAGTCGGTCATTTCTGTATGTATGAGTCTGTTTCTGTTGCTTATAACAAAATACCTGAAACTGGGTAATTTATAAAGAAATGAAATATATTTCTTACAGTTTTGCAGGCTGGAAGGTCTAAAGTCCTGGGAACAAAACTGGTGAGGGCCTCCTTCCACAGCAACAGAGTGTATCCCGTGGCAAGAATGGGCTAAGCTGACCTGGAGGGAGCTGACCTGCTTACTCACTCTTAAAAAGCCATCACATTTACACCCACGACCACCTATTAAACCATCAACCATAAACCCGTTACTCTGTGAATGGATCAATCCACTCACTAGGGCACGGTCCTCAGATCCAATCACCTTCTGAAGGCTCCACCTTTCAATTACCATAATAGGATTTCCCATCCTCTTACCACTGTTATGGAGGGGATTAAGTTTCCAACGCACGAACCTTTGGGGGACACATTCCACCCACAGCACTGTATCTTCATTCCTCTGGACNAACGCACGAACCTTTGGGGGACACATTCCACCCACAGCACTGTATCTTCATTCCTCTGGACTGCGAGTACCCTGAGGGCAGGGAGCATGTAGTTGCATCTCTGTATTCTTAGAACTTGCACCCACAGTAGGTGGTCAACAAATATGGATGGATGAAGGAAAGTGAGGAAAAGAGGAAGGAAGAAACAGACCTAAAAAACATCAAAAAGGAAATGCACAGGCACTTGGAGATGGGAGCTGGCCGGGGCATGCACCAGCTGGGCCGCACTGTGAGTTTGCTGGCCATGGGCACTGTTGACTTTGTGGGCCCTATTCAATAAAAATAAATTTAAAATTATATTTTATGGCTCTGTTGGTGGAAAGATGTATTAATCCAGGCATAACACATTTTTATATATTCATTTGTTTCCTCTGATTTTAAAAGGCATTTTGAACTTGAGATATTTTCTTTGGTCTTTAAAGTACAGCAGGCTCTAGGTGCTGTGCTTACTGTGCCTAATGAGTACGCTGACCCTGAGCATGGTGGTCAGCTAGAAAGGAAAGGTGCTACGTAGGCCCCAGCCACAAAAAGCTGACTGCTGCTGTCTAAATGTTTGTCCCCTCCAGAGCTCATGTATGTGGAAGCTTGATTCCCAACGTGGCCATGTTGAGAGGTGGTACCTTTGAGAGGTGATTGGATCACCCTTATGAATGGATTGATCTATTTATGGCTTAATGGATTAATGGGTTAATGGATGAGTGGGTTGTCATGGGAATGGCACTGGTGGTTATATAAGGAGGGCAAGTGAGCACGATGACATGCTTATGCCCAGTTGCTGTGTGATGTGACCCTGTGCCATCTCAAGGCTCTGAGGAATCTCCACCAAGAAGGCCCTCACCATATGTGCTCCCATGACCTTGAACTTCCCAGCCTCCAGAA
>NW_007741639.1:0-12112 GCF_000696425.1 Galeopterus variegatus | reverse complement strand
TCCACCAAGAAGGCCCTCACCATATGTGCTCCCATGACCTTGAACTTCCCAGCCTCCAGAATGTAAGAAGTAAGTTACTTTTATTTATCAATTACCCAGTTTCAGGTATTCTGAAATATTCTGCTATAAGTGACAGAAATCAAATTTATATACTGACCTTTTGCTGGAGCAAGCTTATAGAGGCCCCCTGCCCCCGCTGTGCCACACTTTAACCCTATGGCTGCTGGATCTTGGGTAGGGCCAGAGGATGTGGGGGGAGGGGCTGAAGTGGTACTCAGAGAGGCCTGTGGAGTTTGGGGCAGTGACCCTTTACCAACTGGTATGGAAGAATCTCAATATCTAAATGGGCATAGACATTCCGGCGCTTTCTATAAGGCTTGGATGGAGGTAGAAATAACAAAATATGGTCACTGCAAAGACGAATGGTACTCAGAGAGGCCTGTGGAGTTTGGGGCAGTGACCCTTTACCAACTGGTATGGAAGAATCTCAATATCTAAATGGGCATAGACATTCTGGCGCTTTCTATAAGGCTTGGATGGAGGTAGAAATAACAAAATATGGTCACTGCAAAGACGACAGATGAAGAAAAAGGAAGTGGCCGGCCTGAAGGCCAGGTTTCTGATCTGGGTGACACTGAGAGAGAGAATCCATCGGGAGGAGTAGGCTTGAGAAAACCAGTGAGTTCAGTCTGGGACACGTTGAATGTGTCTTTGGTCTTTTCGGGAAGCAGTGCTTGTGAGTGTTGGATAGATGGTGGAGATTTTTTAAGAAATAAAATGAGGTTGTAAATAGAGATCTGGAAGGTACTAGTCAGCAGATAGTAGGCCCTCAATAAATCTGTCCAGTGTGGTGTTGCCAACAGCCCAGGGCTAAATAAGAAACCCCCCACATGAACACATCAGCCCCAAGCTTGGGAGACGACTGGGAGGACCCCACGCAGACTGACTTTAAGGGAAAACACAGAACATCCTTTGTGTGATTATGATACATGCAGATGACTGGAGGGCATGTTTCAGCTCAAAGTATCCATAGTGTGTGGGGCCTGTCAGAAGTCAGCGGGAGGGGCCAGCAAGAGCTTGTCTCCTACCTTGAAGACCTGGGAGGCAGAAGAACAGGAGCTGCATTTTCCAAACCCCGAAGCAATCCTTATTTTTCCTTCACATCTATTTCCCCAAGGGTATTTTTTTAAAACTCTGTTGATAGATATTATATAATCACATTGTTTAGATATTTGAGATGGTGATTACGCCACCATTTGATTTTAATTGGTACCTCTGTTAACATGTCACATGTTCTCGGGCAAAATTAATTAGGGCCAAACAACTGACTGATGGTCTTTATAATCCAAACTTTCTGAAACTAACCAGTTTCTTAACCCAACACCACAACTGCGAGTGAATTTGGACAATAGGGTTTATCAGCTCAAGGATGATCTCCCTTAAAGCCACATATTAGTCTTATAATAATACATAAAAATGTCCTTGCTGCTGTTTTCTTCTGAAAAATAAAATAATAATAAACAAAAATGCAAAAACATCCAAGTTGAGAGTCAGAATTTAGAATAACTTAGTCTTACCTCCTTTCTCAGACAGAAATCCCTTCTATAGCAAGTTGTGTGCTGCACTGGTCTCTCTTTGAATCCTGTAAGGAGGATCTCAGTACATGTCAAAATATCCCATCCATTGTTGTCTTGTCTAATTGTTACAAAATCCTTTCTTATGCCATACTAGAACAAAGTTCCCTGTCTTTTCCTCTTGTCAGTTGCAAATTTTACTTTTTGGAGCAATGCAGAGAAATTCCATTTCTGATCTGAAGATTATTTGAGAATTGGGTCCTCTTGGACGGGAAAACAGGCTCACCAGATTCCATGATTATATTAGGGTCAGGTTCTTGGAAGATTTGTAGCAAACTTCATTTCACATTGTGGTGTTATCAATCTATAAACTTATGTATTTTATAATAGTTTAGAAATCTTTGTCCTGAAAGGAGTTCTATACAGATTGGTTAATTGTCATGGCTGCACTTAGAGGTAATTTGCATAAAAGATGGGGAAGCCTAGAGATTACCTATGCCCTGCTCATTTGGGTGGATAAGCATCAGTGTTTGGGGAAGAGGATTAATATGCAACATTAAGTATTTACTTTAAAATCAGATTGCATGTACTAGTATGTATTGATAAATGACTCCAGCCACAAATGCAATTCTCTCCAAATCCCCTCTTTTCCTCTCCAGACTTACTTTCAGCGCCTTCAGCTTACGAGGCTTCTTTGGGGCAGCCTTGCTCTTTGTCTTTTTTTCCCAAACCATTTTGTCCAACTAGGGGCTGCCTTATTCCATGTGGAGGATTTAACAAAGGGTGTAACAGCTGTGCTCTTGGTTTTTGCCTTCTTGTGGTTTCCCTCTTTCACAAGGGGCTGCTCCCTTAATGAGGAGGCTGTGATGTGTAAAGAGAGCAAAAAATAAGCCTTTGTTGTATTAAGATTTTACAGCACTGAGATTTCAGGGTTGGTTGTTACTATAGCATGACCTTACCCTTGCTGACTAATGCAATTCTATCCACCCTTATCTCCTGGGCAAAGTCCTGCTTCTTGTCCCATAGCTCCAATGTCTCCCAGCCTGGGAAGCCACGTTCCACTCTCCCAGGTAGAGGTGGAGTCTCCTCCCTCTGTGCAAACCCTTCATTATGCCACATGATTAGATTTATTGGATTTTACTGTGTGGTTTGTAAGTGTCTTGAAAGCAAAAGTTATAGTTCTCTGTAGTCATATGCAAGTGTTTGCCGATGAACTGAATGAATGCAAGTATAGTACTTAGAAATTGCTTCCTAAAGCCCACTATTCCATGCTCATTTCTGAGCTGCAAAGAAAGTCTGCCACTGTATAAGTGACATGGTGCAATTGTCAGTATCTGCCTGACAACTCTGGTTAGGTATGAAATCTTGAAATCAAGGGGTTAGACAAGAAGGCCTATAAGGTTTCTTTAGACTAACAGTCAGTGCCCTGTGAGCATTGCCGAACCAGAAAGAAACCATCCTTGGCCAGTGTTAGGGTAAATAGCACAGTCCTCCACATTGAAACAATTTGTTAGCATTTACAAGTTCACATTTTCTGTATTTTAACTTCTAATTGGTTTCCTCTTTTGTGCTAAGAATGCCATCTGTCCCTTCGACAGGTTTTTGGATTTGATGCTACTTACCAGGAAATATGACCATCATAAGCATTGTAAGGGGATTCAAAAGTGTCCATTGCAGACAGCCCTGCTTTAGTAACTTCACAAAGAATTACACATTGCTTGTGTGTGGCGGTTTTAACATGACAGGTTTTTGGATTTGATGCTACTTACCAGGAAATATGACCATCATAAGCATTGTAAGGGGATTCAAAAGTGTCCATTGCAAACAGCCCTGCTTTAGTAACTTCACAAAGAATTACACATTGCTTGTGTGTGGCGGTTTTAACATTTTTCAAGCCCTTGCCACACAGAACAAAGCCCTTTGCCTCCAGTTTGTTGGAGTTCATAATGCAATGCAAGGTAAGATACATCGTCTGATTTTGGTTCTAGATTTCATATCTATTCTGCATAGTAAAAAAAAAATATTATTATCCTTATTTGTAGATAAGAAAACTAAGGCTGATAAAAGTAGACTTGCCTAAGATCATATAGAAATGATAGTAACAGTTCATTAAACTTAATTTCTGAATCTAAACCTTCTTCTCTACAGATATCATCTCCCCCTTGTGGAATCAAAGCAGAGATGAGACTCATTATTCCCATTGTATGAACTAGAAAACGGAGGTCAAGAGAAGTTAAATACCAATCTAAGATTCTCCAAATAACAAGACAGGATTCTAGGCTCAAAGAGTTCCCGTCCTCTCCCCCGTGGTCTTGTCTTCACTACTGCTCTCTCTTGCTACCTTGACTTTGTGACACCTTCTTCCAAGTCTAAAATTACCTGGTCATGGACAAGCTAAGAAGAGGGAAGTAGAGATTCCCAGGGGAGGTTCCAGTGAGAGAAACAGTTATTAATCGGCCCCATTAAAACAGAAAACCAAGGCCCGTCCTGGAGCTCAAATGCTGTGGTCTACTGATGTAGGGTTCGCTGAGCCGCTACGGGAGGACTTGGGCTAAAAGGAAGGCAGAGAACTAACCTTTCCTGAGCATGCACTATAAGTACTTTACAGATGCTGCCTCATTTCATTCTCACGGGATACTAATTTAAAGATGAAAAAATTAAAGCTTGGAGAGGCTGTCTGGATTGTTGAAGACGTAGGAGCTCACTGGCCTGTCTGACTTCAGAGCTGGGTCCTTTCCACCGTCTGCAGCAGCGGATGCTGTGAACATGCCAGGGCAAGACGGAGAAGGTCCCTGCGTTCAGGAACTGCTAGTCTTGTTAGGACACATGCACACACACATGCACACACGCATGCACACACACACGCACACACACACGCACACACACACAAGAACCTGCTGAAGAACACAAGGTAGGTCATGCGAGGTGGCAGCAGGTAGTCCAAGATTAATGGAGAAGGGGGGGAGGGTGGCAGTGGGGAAGTGCAAATGAGGTTGAGGGAAGGAGGTCAGGATTCCTTTCAGAACAGTGTCCAGTTGAACTTTGAGGAAAGAATTTGGATAAGCAGAAAAGAAAGCAAAGACTTTCTAGGCCAGAAGCAGCAGCTTCTGGAAATGAATAGATATATATCAGTGATCATTATCTAAACACACGGAAACTGAAAGGGCCTGCGGGCAGGCAGATAATGGAGTGGGTCCAGGCAGTCTGAGGGGCCACGGGAGTGTCTCCAGCACTGAAGGAAAATGAAATTAGCAAGAGTCAGTGGGTGAGACCGGCCACTTCTTAAGTAACCACCTGAAGAGAAGATCTGAAAACTGCAGGGGGAGGACACACCCAAGTCCTCTCACTGTAACTGGAAAGTAATCCCAGAAAAAGGACAGGAAATGTAGAGATCGTTGCTCCTTCTAAAGGGCAGTGCCAATGGATTCAATGGCTAGATCTGGAGTCAGAATTCCTTGTAGCCCTCACAGGCCCCTGCTAAGACGGGGTTCTGCTATGTGTGAACCCTTCTGGTGCACTGATTAATTCAAGTTTGAGGTCCACACTGGGGAAGGCTAGTGTCCTACCCACCCCCATGGAGCCTGGTCCTGAGCCTGCCTCTGGGAACATCTTTCCCATCTTATCGTTGAGCATAAGGAATGTTAGAGAAATGGGAATTCCAGCTCTACAGCAACAATGTTGCCTTTCATAGCTCTGTGCATTTTACAAAACATTTTTTGTCACCCCGTTTTAGTCCTCTCCCCAAGTCTCTGTAATGTACTAAGCTCAAGAGAAGGCTTCACCGTGGAGGGGATCTTTGAGTTGCCTCAAACGATACAATGTCAGTCTTTGAGGGCAGTACACTGGACACTTCCAGGTTCTAAAATCAGTGATTGTATTACTGTCATTAAAGGAGGATGGTTTTTGTTTTAAACATAATTATGCCATTATCAATAAAACTCTTCACCTCTAAAAATCTCCCAATGCTGGGTCTCAAAGTTTCCTCCAGACTCAGATGCCAAAAAAAAAAAAAAAAAAAAATGTGTGTCTTGCCTTGTATACTTCATTTAAAGTCATTTAAAGTGTATAAAGACATCGTATACTGTAAATGGCTTTGGTTGGTTTGACTCTAATCTTAATTAAGCCAGTGCACATTTTGTCCCATCTTGGGCTCTTTGAACCCATTCTCTGCTAAATCAGTACAGCACAAGTACTTTCTTTTCCCAACCAGCCTGGGAAAGAAAGGAGAAATTTGGGGGTGACTTTAAGCTTCACAAAAGGGTCCTTCACAAAACAAAAAATTTAAGTCGCTCAGAATCCCACTGCTTTAAAAAAAAAAATTATACCGAGAGGCAAGTTTCTCCCTCCACCTGTTTGATTCTGTTCTTCAGAGTAAACCACTGTTAACGACTTGTGGCACATTCTTCCCAGTTTGTTAGTGGGGTTATGTAGCTGTATTTAAGCACACACATATCCAAAGTACTGGACACATTGGCCTCTGCCTGGCTTATTTTCCTTTACACTTGGACATTTTCCAAGTTAGCACCTGTAGGTCTAGCACATTATTCTTAGTGGTTACACATTATTTCACTGTATGGATATATTATGTACCATTCTATTGATGGGCATTTAGACTGTTTACAAGACATTTGTTTTTGAGAGCAATGGAGCAACACACACTCTTGTTTATATGTTTTTGTGTATTTGTTCTATTATTTCTTGTAGGGTGGATTACTCTTGGGGCTGGAACACCAACAGTTTATGAGAGGGACCCCACCCCCCACCCCCGAGCCTTGCTAACGCTTTGGGTCAACCTGCTAGACACAAAAATGTTAATCTCTTTGAGATTTAATTTGCATTTTCCTGACTATTGGTTAAGTTAAGCCTCTTTTTTATATGTTTATTAACAATTTGCACTTCCTACTCAGTGAATTACCTACTCATATCCTGGACCTGTATATCTACTCTGGTCATTTATTTTTTTTCTATTCAATTTGTAGGAGCTCTTTGTATACATGAGATATAATCTTTTCGTCTTATACATATGGCAAGTATTTTCTATCACTACCGTTGTTGTCTTTTGACTTTGTTTTGGGTGTGTTTTAACTTGTACGTTTTAATTTTTATTGTGGTCGCATACGTTTAATTTTTCCTTTCTTGTTTCCAGGCTATCTGTCTTAGAAAGAATTCCAAACTACATTTTCTTCTCATATTTTTCCCATTTAAATCTTAAATCCAGCCTTTTTAATTTTTTTCATTTGGGTAAAGCAGGGAGCTAGCTTTACTTTTTTTTCCAGATGAAGAATCAATTGTTACCAGGGATTTTTAAATTATTTAGTCAGCAAAAATTTACACGTTTTTGAGGACGGTGGGTAAAGATCCAGGGTGCGGTTCCTAAGAGAAACCGTGGTCCCTGTGGCTGGATCCATCAGATCTTTAACTCATGATCTGCAAAAAACTAGAGGTTGTTGATCTAGCTGGGTCATGGATTGAAAACTTCTGAATCTGTGTATTTTATTTATTTTATTTTTGTTTTTTTAGTAAAGAAGGAATTTGTAGACTAAAACATCCACCTCCCTCAAATATCTTCCTATTTATAAACCAAGCCCCGTGTATAACTCTATCCTGTCAGTTGGTTATTAAATTGAGTGTCCATCTTAGGTGTGTGTCTCCCTCTCCGGTCCAGGTGAGCTCCTTGAGGTTGTGCCTTAATTTACCTCTGTTCTGAACCTACCACGGAGCTCAGACACAGTGATGGGCACTAGTCTTAGTCCATTTTGTATTGCTATAGCAGAATACCACAGACTGGGTAATTTACATAGAAAAATAAATTTATTTCTCATAGTTTTGAAGATTGGTAAGTCCAATATCAAGGTGCCAGCATCTGATGAGGGTCTTGGTACTGTGTCATCTCATGGTGGAAGGTGGAAAAAAGGGTGAGAGGGCAGGAGATTGAACTCGCAGCCTCAACCCCTTTTATAATTGTCATGAATCCATTCGTGAGGGTGGAACCCTTGTGACCTAAACACTTCCCATCAGGTCCCACCTTCCAACACTGTTGCATTAGGAATTAAATTTCCAACACGTACTTTTTGGTGGACACATTCGACCCATAGCAGTACTGAACAAAACCTTGATTTTGAAGCCACCTAAAGATTTGTTTCGTGTTTGTCCACATAGTCTGTTTCAACATTTTTAAGAAGGATTTTTAGGCTTCTCTACAAGTAGACTACGAACTGGCATTAGCATGTTTTCTCCACATATAAAGTCTTTTATCTTTCCACTCGCATATGAACGTAACCAGTAAATATTTGTTGAATTTTATCATTCTGTTAGCTTTCAGATTCAGACTTGCCAGTAATTACTGGCTTGCATTAAAAGCAGGAGATTAGAGATTGAGGCCCAGGAAAAAGAAATGATTTGCTCAGAGGCATGTAGAGTAACCAGGTTACTGCTACACCCTGTTCTTCTTTCTACAAAGGATGAATGGTGTGGTTAAGGTCAGAGGTCTGTAAGAAAGGACAGGGGTAGGATTTTGAAGCATAATAACTGGGCCATCCTGGCCTGTTTTCACAGTCCTCCTGCTGTGTTGGTAGAAAGATACAGCAGACAGCTCTGAGTGCCCTTTCTGGAGCTGCTGCTGAGGGTCTGAAGGAGATTCTGGAGTCACACTCATGCCCTCTCCCTTTGTCATTAATAAACAGAAGCTATCTTGGATTATCTGGCCACTTTAGAAGGACTCATTCAGTGATCTCTGCCTTGCACAATACGTCAAGAACTTCCTGTATATAGGTACTCTGCTGCGCCTTAAGGATCCGCTCTGCAGCAAAATCAAGAGACCTCTCCTCCAGGAGCTCACAGGCTAGTGAGGGAGACTGAGCCTGTCTTCCCACAGTCTCCCAGGGAAGCAGACATTAAACAAATACTCCCAGGCATATATAATTACAAATGGAGGCAAGTTCCCTGAAGGAAAAACCTGGATGTTTGGAGAGAATACAGCAGGAGGGCCTGGTTTAGATGAGGGGCTTAAGGGACAAGTAGAAGTGGGGGTGTTAAAGGCTTTTGCAAAGGTGAAGTGTTTTACATAAATGAGGGAAATAATAATAATAAAGGTGCTTGGAAGGGCAGCTGATCCTCATTCATGGGCCACTTCCTAGAGCTCTGGGAATCTGCCTTTCTCCCCAGAATCCTGTAGGCTCCAGGATCAGGGCTGGAAAGGCCTTCACAAATGCTAATGTGTGAGCATTTTATGGGTTACCCCCTGACCCTCTGCCTCCTCATTCTTAACTTGTTCAAATGCTGTGGTGAATGGGGAGCGGAGGGGGTGGCATTTCCAGTTTGGAGGTAAAAGGGGGAGGTGGGGAAGCCTTCCCATCCCAATCCCGGGGCGAGGTTCCCCTCCTCCAAACATGCCTGAGGAATGTTTTTCAAGGCAAAATTCCACTTCACCGTATTTGATTGTGAAGGGGGATGCTCAGGAGACCTTAGGGAGTCTTGGGGGCAGCGGCAATAATCTCTGACCCCATCAAACACACCCGTAAGAAAGTTTGACCGGAATGAGTGAGGATCTGATAGTGGTGGTGGGATGGGAGAGAGTAAATGCTGCTGGACAGGGGTGGGGGTGGGGGTGTTAATTTCTAATTTCCCCAGAAGAAACTGTCCTGAGCTGGTAATGTTAATCATAATAATAGTGATAGTGACACACTATGGGTTGGACAGTGTTCTATGCGCTCTCACAACTCTTCTTTTTCAAAACAACCCTGTGAGGTAAGCGCCATTACTAACTCCATTTCACAGTTGAGGAAACTGAGGCACAAAGAGGCTAAGCAGTAATAGCAGCTTTCCTTTTCGCCTGCAACAACCGGGAGTCAAGGCCTCCAGGAGGTGAGGACTGCATTTCCTTCTATGTGAGTCTCATCTGCCCGCCCATAATTCGGGATAATGCTGGCTTTGCCAAGGCTAACTTGGGAGCCACGGAGGCAGCTGCAGGGGACGCGCGCCCATTGCCTTTGTAGCCGAGCCGGGCCGTCGCTCCCTCCGCAGTGGTGAGGACCGGTGGACAGTCCCGCGGAGGCGACGGAGAGTTGCGGGGTGGCCCCACTCCAACCCTGTGCCAAGGCTGGGCAGCTCCGCTTTCTGCTCGGTCTCCGCGAGGTGTCGCCTTCGGCCGAAGAAACCACCGCGGCGCCACCCTCGTAGCCCACACTTATTTATTTTCAAACAAGGGGGGCGCCCCTCTCCTCCTTTCAATTTGAAACTGGAAACATCCTGCGATCTCGTTTCTAAGTGGGAGCGTCCTCTCCCTCCCATTTTGCACCCTCGTTCTGTCTTCCTTGGAGATTACTCAGGAGCAACCCCCCCGCAAGGCCTTGCCCGACGTTGGCCTCGCGCTCGGCTGCACACAAATGCAGTCACGGCGGGGGCTGGGGTGGAAGCTTCGGTTCCCCTCCCCGACCCCCCCCCCCCCGAGCCCCGGGGAGGAAAAAAAAAAATTAATGCCAAGCAATTGCCAGGACCGCAGGGTGGGTGCTGCATTGCACCGCTCTGCGCGCAGCTGGTTCGCAGAGTGCACCCGGTGCAAGCCCGGGGGTCCGAAAGGGCGGGAGGAGCATACCCCGGGCTTCCCAGCTTTGCAGCCTCCTCTCTGCAAAGAAGAAAAGCAAGTGGCTTTTGGCGCGAAAGCCTTGGCGCCTCCCCTGATTTTTATGGAAACCAAGAGGGCGTGCTTTCTCCCTCCCCCTTGTCTGCGCCACAGCCCCCTTCTCTCCCTTCTCTCCCCGCCCCCCGGGTGTGTCAGATTTTTCAGTTAATAATATCCCCCGAGCTTCAAAGCGCAGCCAGTGACAGTCATCTGTCTGGACGCGCTGGGTGGATGCGGGGGGCTCCTGGGAACTGGGTTGGAGCCGAGCTAGCGCTAGCCAGGCGCAAGCGCGCACAGACTGCAGCTACCCGAGGACTCCCCTCCGCCCCCACAGCCCACCCGGAGACCCCCACGCAGAATCGCCTCCGGATCCCCGGCAGTCGGCGGGAGGTAAGGAACGGGGTTTGCAAACCTCTCGGCCCCCCGGAGCGCCGAGCGCCGCGGCAAGGCAAGCCGTGGACGGGATCTCGGTCGCGCACTGGGAGACAGAATATGCCCGGGGGACTGTTTCTGCTTCCGAAACAAAACCATCTCGGGGTTTTCCCCGAAAAGCCAGTTCCCGCCCCTAAGTCACCCCAGATAGGAGAGAACCGGATAGGAGAGACCCACCCTAATCCTTTTACAGCCCTTACCAGTGGGGAGGAATGGCTCCAGCGAAAAGAAATTCGCCCTGGTCTACAAGATTTGTCCGTGTTGTAGCTGACCGGGAACCGGTGCGCCCCCACCCAACCTAGGGTTCTCCAAAGGGGGCCCCCGGAGGAAGAACAGGGAGGTTAGGCGGGGCAATCTGGGTCAAGGTTGCTCCGGCTCGGAGAAGACCCGGCTCTCCCGGAGACCCTCCCCTCTCTGGCGCCCCTGCACCACTCCCGAGATCCGGGGCTCAGCCTCCCCCTCCCCCAGGAAGAGGACGGTGTCGGGGGTTTGGAGGAGCGGGGGTGGTCTTAGAGAGGTTCCAGATAAGCTGTTGGCAGGAATATCCCTACAGCGGGTGAGTGCCTAGAGGCGTCTGCTCAAATTTGGAGAGGAGGCTTGTGGATTTGGGTGGTTGTTGTTGGTCTCTGTCTAGAAAAAGGCATTTTCTATTTGCAAAGTTTCCTAAATCCTCTGCTACGGTTTGCACTCTCGAGGTTGCATTCTTACCCAGGGGGGATTGAGGGGAGTCCAAATTCTGTAGCTGGGTTGGAGGACCCTCTTGCCCCCGCCCCCGGCTTCCTTTGAGCAGCTGGCCCTACGGTGGTGCAACTGGGGTTGTCGGCGTGCTGGTTGAGAGCTGGAATTCTGCAGCCTTGAGCAGCCCCCTCCCCCAGGCAGTGCCTTGTGTGAATGAAATGGCAGTTTCCAAAGTTGCAGAACCACGCCACCACCCCCTGCATCTGCATGCCCCCTCCCACCCCCTGTCGTAGACAGCTTGTACACAAAAGGAGGGAGGGAGCGAGCGAGAGGCAGAACTTCCTCCACCTTCGGGAGCACAGGCAGAGTGGGGGGCTTGGAGCGGAGACTGGGGAGCGGGGCTAGAGGCGGCGCCCGCTGCCCGTCCCCCGAGTCAGCTCCGCTCGCCCACACTCTCCTGTTGTGTCTGTCGGTTGCAGTGTTGGAGGCTGGCACGGGCCCCCGCCTTCCGCGCCCCCCGCGGGAAGGAAGCGCCCCGGTATTAAACAGAGCGGAGCGGAAAATCGTGCTTAGTCGCCGGCCGGGAGGCCAGCCGATGCCGAGCTGCACCGCGTCCACCATGCCGGGGATGATCTGCAAGAACCCAGACCTCGAGTTTGACTCGCTGCAGCCCTGCTTCTACCCGGACGAAGACGACTTCTACTTCGGCGGCCCGGACTCGACCCCCCCGGGCGAGGACATCTGGAAGAAGTTTGAGTTGCTGCCCACGCCCCCGCTGTCGCCCAGCCGTGCCTTCCCGGAGCAGAGC
>NW_007741638.1:13156-24528 GCF_000696425.1 Galeopterus variegatus | reverse complement strand
ACACACACACACACATACACACACACACACTCTCACACACACACAAAAAAACAAACAAACAGCAACAACAACATCAACAACAACAACAACAACAAAAAACCGGAGGGGGGGGGAGAGGAAGATATAACAAGCACAACTTTTTTTTTTGAAGTTCTTACAACAAGAAAATGGAGGGGACACTCCTGGGTGGGAGGGGGGAGAGGGAGGAGGGAGGGACGTTTCGGTGATGGGACACAATCACTAACTACATTGTATATTGGCAAAATAAAAAAAAAAAATAAATAAATAAATTTTCTTCTGCTTGAGCTAGCTTGTTGCTTAAGTTATTTCAGTTATTTTATTTTTATCTCACTTAATAAATTCTTCAGTTTCAAGATTTATCCTTGTTTCTTTTTTATGATAGCTATCTCTTTTTTGAATTTCTTCTTCAAATCATGAGTTGTTTTTCTGATTTTGTCATATCGTCTATCTGTATTCTCTTGCATCTCACTAAGTTTTCTTAAGTTTAATATTTGAAATTCTTTTTTCAGGTATTTCATAGATTTTATTTTCTTTGGGGTCTGGTATATAGCATTATTATATTCCTTTGGGGTGTTGTTTTTTCTTATTTTTTTCATTTTTCTTGTATTTTTATGTTGATATCTGGGCATCTGTTGGAATAGTTGCTTCTTTTAATTTTCTGTAGTAGCTTTCCAAGGGAGAGATATTTTCCTGTAGATGTGTTCTACAGTATCAATCTGATAGGGTGTTTTATGGTCCTGGGTGAGTGCAGTGGGGTATTCTTCATGTAATTTTATTTTATTTTTTTACTATATTCACCATCAGAGTTTTGTGTGAATGCTGTCGTGGCTAAGGTGTCACATTGCTCAACAGCTCCTTGATGGAGTGGGTGACTGTGGGCACTATTGCTGGGGCTGCAGGTAGGACCTGGATCTCCTGGGAGATGTGTTGGTGTGCTTAGTGTTTTCTCAGCTGAAATTGGTGAACTTAGATGGGATCAAAGAGGTCATTGTCAAGACTTCTGGGCTCTAGGAGGTGTGCTGTGGCTATTCATCAGCTAAAGTGTGAGGAGTTGCTGGGATAAGCGGCCACACTGTAGACCTCTGGGGAAGCACTGGGGTGCTCTGCAGCTCCTCATCTGGAATGGCCAATGCTGGGGGAGGTCTCTAGTACTGTGGCTAGGGCCTTCAACTCCCAGGAGAGGTTGTGGGGCATTCTGCAGTTCCTCAGATGAAATCAGTGAAACTGGGTGGGATCACTGGGGTCATGAGTGAGATCTCTAGGAGAATCTCTACTTCTAAAAATTAAACATTAAAAATTTTTAACTCCCACTTATGAAGAGAAGGGAAAGACATCAAAAACCTACTTAAGAAAAAAATAGCTGAAAATTTTCTCAAGTATTGGGAGAAATATGGAATTATAGATCCAAAGGAACAAAGATCCCCAAATTTAACCCAAAATTTTCCCTGATACAGTCACATGGGCTCCAAGCAGCTTGTCAACCAGGCATCCTTAATGGGAATGATAATTCCTCTTGTCTACCTCTTTCTCTTAGCAAGGAGTCTTTCCGGGCTTTGAGGAGATTTTGGTTGTGTACTTCACAGTCTTTCAGTGTTGTCATCTCAAATTTCTGAGCCTCAGGAGATCTTTCTCACTATTTTGTTGAATTCCTGTGTTTTCTCCCAGAGCTCTATTCACTGTGTGACTATCTGCTTTTTGTTTTGAACTTTCTTTGCATCAATATGAGAGTCAGGCACCTCTAGTCTGCCATTTTGGACTGGTCTCCCCATAGTTTTCTTGGTTAAATTTATTTTTAAGTATTTTATGGTTTTTTGATGCTCTTATAAATGAGATTGTTTTCCTAATTTCTTTTTTAAGATGAATTTTTGTTACTGTCTGGGAATACTACTAATTTTGATGTGTTGATTTTGTATCCTGGAACTTTACTGAAATTGTTTATTAGGTCTAATGGGGTTTTGGTGGATCTTTGGGGTTTCCTATATATAAAGATCATGTCATCTGCATGCAGAGGTGATTTTACTTTTTATTTTCCAATTTGAATGCTTTTTCTTTCCTTTTCTTGCTAAATTATCTGGTTAGTACTACCAGTACTATGTTAAATAGAAGTGATAAGAATGGGCATACTTGTATTGTTCCTGATCTTTGAGGAAAAGTTTTCAACTTTTTACCATTGAGTTAGAGTTTTTAACTGGCATCTAGTAGCCTCTAGACCTAGAGTCTCAGGAAGATCAGGCAAAAGTAGCATCTTCTTTTCTTAAGTAGCCTCAGAAGTCACTTAGCATCACTTATACTACACTGGATTGATGGAATTTCACCTATATTTATCGGATGACACATAGACCTCATATTCTGATAGAAGTATCAAATAATTGAATTTTTATGAACTTCCAATTTTTCTTAATCTCTTCCTTTGAGCCTTCTGTATATAAGGGGGTCTTCAAAAAGTTCATGAAATAGTAGTAGTATGAAAAACTATATATGGATTTCAAAAAGTTATGAACCAAAATAAACTTTGTACTAACTTGTTATATCTGAAAAGAATTTAGCTTAGTTTTTAAATTTTTTAAATTTTTGATTTTTTTATTATACATCCATGTGGAGTACAACATCGATTCTCAATAATTGTGTAGAACGTGTGGTGGTTAGATCAGTATAGTTAGTTATTCATCATTACAATACACAATCATTCTTTATGTCCATTGAACAATTCCTCATTTTGAGTCAGTAAGAAAGATGTTAATTTGAAAAGAGCCCCTATCTATCACAGCAATATGAACTCTGCTAAAATTTAAGTGAAAACAAACATCAAATCGATGGTGAAGTTTGGGTGGAAAAATAATGAAATCATTGACATTTTATGAAAATCTTGAGATCAATGCCCCAAAGAAATCAGAAATTTACAAATGGATAACTCATTTTAAGAAGAAATGAGACAGTGTTGAAGATAAAGTTCACAGTGGCACACCATCCACATCAATTTGCAAGAAAAAAATTAACCTTGTCCGTGCCCTAATTGAAGGGGACTGACCATTAACAGAGTAAACAGTAGCCAACCCCATAGACACCTCAATTGATCAGCTTACATAATTCTGAATGAAAAATTATAGTTGAGCGTGCTTTCTTGTTGATGGGTGTCAAAACTGTTCCACCTGGATCAGCTGCAGACAGAAAAACTCTTGGGAAAAATTCACCAGGAAGTCCTCTACTATGACAATGCCCTTGCTCGTTCCTCTCATGAAGCAAGGTCAATTTTGTGAGAGTTTTGGTGGGAAATCATTAGGAATCCACATTAAAGTTCTGATTTGGCTTTTTCTGACTTCTTTCTGCTTCTTAACTTAATCTTTAAAGGACGCCCATTTTTCTTCAGCTAATAATGTAAAAAAGACTTAATTGACATGGTTAAATTCCCAGGACCTTCAGTTCTTTAGAGATGGACTGAATGGCTGGTTTCATAGCTTTCAAAATGTCCTGAATTTGATGGAGCTTATGTCGAGAAATAAAGTTTGTATTTTTAACTTTTATCTTTTATTTCCATTTTCCCACCAACTTTTTGAAGTCCTCTCATGTGTATGTAAATGTGTTTTCTATAAATAGTTTGTAGCCTCTCTCTCTGAAGTCAGGGGTTGTGCTTTATTTTTATTATTTTAGCTATAATTCTTACTAGGTCATAAGTTTCATATGGTAACATCAATAAATATTTATTATTTGAATTTCTGTAATATGAATGCAATTGCTGAAAAGAGAGAGCTATTATTGGGGAGACTTCATTCTTGGGAATTTCTAAGATAATGGAAAGAACACTAAATTGGTGACTTCTCTGCTTTCTTAGTCAAGTTCATGGTAATTTTTTTGCAGCAAATATTCACATGAAAATTTGGAGAGTCTTATAACACAACCTTAATTAAAAATGGCTAATTATAATCATTAAACTCTTAATTGCTGTGTAGCATTGATAACACTTTCCTATGCATTAAAATGTTTGCAAATAAATTGAACAACAGGGACTATTTCACTCAGCTAAAAATACTCACAGGGATCTATCAGGGAGGAATTATTATCGAGCACATGATGTTTTCCAGATCTATTAAGGAAGATGAATTATAACCCACCTTGCACTGGAAACTGCAAGAAAATGTAGGCGTCCTAGTACCTCCCTGGCTCCTTGCTCCTACTTTTCTTTCAGATTTCTCTCTTATAGTCTCAGTTAATTTTTTTTAATAGCCAAATAAGACTTCAGAAATTGAGGGTTTTTTTATATGAGGAGAAAAAGATTATAAGGATGTTGGTAAAAGAAGTGAGAAGAGGATACCGACTGACTCACATTTTGTCCCTCATCCTAATTCACTCACTCACTTGTTTCAGCTAGTCACTATTTTTCAAAGCTGTTGTCAGTCTAATGGCATATAATATTGTATTTGTGGGAAGTGTATTTTGTTCCATTTCTTTCATATATAAGGGAGTAAGATCCAAGACTGAAAATTGAGTGGGTCGGTCAGTACCCTCTTCTCACTTCTTTTACCAACATCCTTATAATCTTTTTCTCATAAAATAAAAAAAAAAAATCTCAATTTCTGAAGTCTTATTTGGCTATTATAAAAAAAAAATTAACCAAGAGACTATAAGAGATGGATCACTTGGTTCAAAGATAATTACCTAACAACCAGCATTTTGTGGGCAAAATAGAATTTAACAATGGAAATAAATGAATGACAAGGCAGCATAAAATTACCTGATTAAAAAATAATTAATGGAATGAGTAAGGCATTAAGTTTATTTTAAGAAAAAGTGAAATTGAGCATACTTTTGAATGATAGAGGGATAATTTCTCTATTTATAGAACAAAACAAGATTTATATCAGTGACTTACACATGCGGTTATATTAAACAGAATCAATGTGAAATTAAAGCATGTTTGTTTAACCAGCATCATTCTCAAACCAATTTTAAGTAAAAAGTTTATATTATTTCCCTTATTATCTATTTTTCTTAGCAAAGATGAAAAGGACAAATTCCTTTTATTGATGGCTGGTTCAGGCATAGCTAGTTGGAGAAATAGCCCCTAAAGCAGAATATATGTCTGAAAAGTATGCACATGCTAAGCCTTTGTTCATTAAATTACAAGTACATACATTCAATGATAAAATTTCTTCTAGGAAAAGTATCAAGTTGTTATAAACTCCTTCCTAAGTGTAGTAAATGAGTAATACCAGAACTTTTCTTGATATGTTGGCAGAGAAAGGAAAGAGTTGGGAGAACCATATGAAAAGAAAAAGGCTGAGAAAAAGTAGGAGGAAAGTACTAACTCCTGACATTAGATAAAGCAAATGCAGCTATGGTGATTGTCATTAAGGTTAAAAAATGAATCTGTTCTAAAATCAACCTATCTCTTTATAACTCTATATTTGTATTTATATATTCTTTCACTTACTCCTTTATTAATTTATTCAAAAGAAACATTAAAAAATTTAATATGCAATAAGAGCAATATACAAAGGAGGAAAAAATGAGAAAAAAAGCACTTTTTGGTCTTTAAGAAATATTTTCCAAAGCATGAGTCACTAAAAACAGTTGTTCTCTATTGATCTATGAGATGGCTCACAGGTAGCTTAGCAATTTAAGGGGAATAGCAAAAAGAGACAATTGTTTACATATTTGATATGTTAGATTTAACTTAAGGATGTTTATGCTTTTAAAGTTAGAAAGAACATACCCTATGAAAATTGAACCTATCAACTTCATGCTATATGACATAGAATTTCTCATTCAGGTAGTTTTGAGCCATTATGCAGTCTCTCTCTCTCTCTCTCTTACTCTGGACTCTAATGCTGCTTTGGTTACATAATCAGGTCTTGGACTACAGGTAATTGGTTGGAGTTTTATGATTGGGCGGGCTAGGTCAGCCTTAACTGTATCATGTGATTCTAATGCAGAGAAGTAATTTCACCCATCAAAAGGGTGATCAGATAAATATTGTTCTGGCAAAGTAACTGATGTCAGATACATATGCAACCCAATACATATGCAACCACCACTGTGAATGACTGATGTGAAACTATGATTAGTCATCAGTAGGTTATATGTTCAGTCATTGTACTAAAGAAGAACTATACTTAAATGCCAACCCAAATTACACATAATTTTAATAAGGAATTTATTTACAGTTTCCTCCAAAAGAGTGGAGAGAGGCAGCATAGGGCAAAAGGGCAGAAAGGAATAGCAAATGCCCATTGCAATATTTAATAATGACTTGTTATGAATCTGTGCAAATAGTTACCATCTTCTATTCACAATACAGGAAAAAAGCCATCCTTATAATAATTTCATGAATCCTAAAATCCATGCAGTAAAGTAAATATTCTTTCTGATATTGTACATCAATTGAAATTATAGGAAAATGTATTCAATGGATTTCTATAAGACAGACCAACATATAAAATGTGGTTTCCGAGAAAATTATTTTATTAGGTATTATAGAATAGTAAGAATTCTGTGTAAAAAGTGTTTAGATAAGACTTCATATTCTACTCACTACCCACTTTAGTGATTAACAGAAGCTTTCACATTGTTCTGTTAAGTAATACAGAGAAGTGATTTATTTAATTTGTTTACCCAGATTTTCCTAAATGTATTTGATCACATTATCCATTTTCTGGTATTATCATCCTGTGCAGAAATGTTCCTTGGCATATGTTTTGGGAAAGACAGTTTTAGGCAGTTTTTTGCTTTACTCTAATATACAGCACTGGGTCATCTTTTTTTCTTAACAGTAAAATTGGAATTTTGAAGGTGAAAGCACTGTTCAGCAATGCCAACTGAAGGAGGCAACTAGGAGAGTATTTTCATCATGACTTTAGATGCTTAATAGCTATGATTTCTCTTGGTAAAATCTTAGGTAATCGTTATTTCTTAAGCCTTCAAAAACATCGATGAGGGCCAACAAATAGCCTCAGGATTTGCAAAGTGAATGCTTTTATGTGTGGGATCTCACTGGGTCCTGAAAACTTTTACTATATTTTTCATCTCTAGATTTCAGTGCTTATTCAGACACTGGATGTTTGCATATACATATATACGCAAAAGCTGGGATTGTAGTTAGTTTTCTTTACTCAAACATATCAGTAATCTTGACTGCTAGATCTGTTGTTTTAGTACTATATAAAAAGTAATTCCTAGAGGGCATTTGTTCTGAAGCTGTTGACTAGGAGTGTAATTTGGACACATCGATAACATACATTTTAAATGTAAAATCATATTTAGGTATTTTATTTCTGTATTTTTTGGTCTTTAGCACCTGAACTGTACTTTACCTTGGCGGTAGGCTATCAACATAAGATGAAGTTTTAGGTAGGGTGGATTCCTGTGGATATTTTTACAGGTATTTCTTTATTTGAACAAAGAAATTAGATTATTCCAGTGAATGTTTCAGCAAACTTGGAATTTGAATCAGTATGAATCTGTATCAGAATCATTCATTAATTTTCTCCCAGAATAGTGTAGAAATGAGATATAGCTGGCTTATTTATTACTGTAGTACATGATATGCATGTAATAAAATCAGAAATATGTGTTCTTGAAAAGAATGTACAGGTAGCCTTTCTTCACAACTGTCCTGCATTATCCCTTTCTAAAAGGTCCTTTGGAACTGATTATCTGAAGTCACCAGGAAATACTGTCAACAGTTATTAAGAGCTATGATTCCATTGAGTACTGATTCAAATTTGTCACTCAGGACAATTTACTTCATTTCTTTGTGCCTCTATTTACATATCAATAAAATTAAGATAGTGAAAAAGAATACTCTTATTTTGTTGTTTTAAATAAACGGGATGCTATGCATGAAGATTTTAGGGCAGTGTGTCCTTAAAAGAAGTGCCCAATAACTGTTTACTATTTTTATTACTGTCTAAAATTATCTTTCCCTCTAGCTCCCTCTTCTCCCTCTAAATCCCACCAAGCTAAACTTTTAAATGTCTCCCAAACTTGGGTGTGCATCAATCAAAATTATCTTAAGGCAATATTAAAAAAAAAAAAAAACAAAAACCGATCAAAAACAAAACAGAAACTAGATCCTTTAGATCTATCTATATTTCTCCTAAAGCCAAATATTGAAGTGGGGTTCTCTGCCAGTGGGGTTCATCTGGATTTATATCAAGCTTTCCAAGTAAATCTTATGCAAGACTTGAAGTGGGGTTTGCATTTTATGTACATTTTACTGCCAAGTTACTCTCTTATTTCTACTTCCAGACGGATATCTCAAGTCCACTTCCTTGTCATCATGTCCATGGCCAGTCGATTTCCTTTTACATCTTCTTTTGTTCCTTTGCCTTTGTTTTCAAGAAATCCTATAGAAATTATAATTTTAAAAACATCAAAAAGTTCTGTTATATGTGGTACTCAAACTAATATATTTATCTATTTGTATTCAATACATTTTTCTTCTAATCTGTAGGAATATACAATTTTTTCCCATGCTCAGTGTTGACTCTTCCTATCTTCTCCTTCATACTCTTATAACTTTCTGTAAAGGGTCTCTATTCAGAGGTCTTCTTAACATTATTTCTCATTATTCTTAAATATAGATTTTGTTTTTGTAGCAAAGCAAATCTTTGCTTTATCTGCAGTGAGAATTATTTTAGCCATTCTTTCAAACTATAAGTTTATTCTTTCTCTTTTTAAATTAATTCAACACATTACATTTTAAAAACTATGGCAGAGTATTATTCTTATTGAGAAATACGACCTGCAACACAGAGGTTCCATGGAAGTGGAAATGATTTCGAGCAGTCTGCTTGAGCATAATGAGGAACATAACTTATTTAATACTGTTGATGGTATCACTGTGAAAATATGAGTTGTGGCGTTAAATGCTATTGGGTACTAGTCTATATTAATTTTTACATCATAATTATTTAATATACATCTAAGAAACAATAGAAATATCAGTATTACTACTTAGAGCTAGTGAAGTAGTAGATGGTGAAGACAGAATTATTTTAAATGGGGTGCAAAGATAAGTTTCTGAGAGAAGAAATCACCTGTGAAAAGGTATGGAAAAGCAAATGTATGTTTGAGAAAGTGCAGTTTTCTTCTGAAACATGGAACACTGTTACCTTGCAAAAGAGCAGCAAGAGGGAAAAGGAAATTGGGATAGGTCCCAAATTCTGATTGTGCACCTCCTAATCCAAGAATTAGAGTGTGAGGCACAGGCTGCAGAGATTTTACTAATGGAACTCTAGGGGTAAGTCATCTGCTGCCAGTGAGGTAGGGCACGTTCAGGGAGCCCAGGCATTCTGAATTTATTATTTAGTTGAATTGGACATTAGCACGATGGTAATGTTGAAGATTTAATTGAATCTGAAGAGCAAGGATTTGTAACAGCACTCACTTACTTAATTTTTCTCCAACAGTGCAAGCTACCCAGAAGTGATAGAATGAATAATGGCCCCCAAAGGTATCCAGGTCCTAATTCCTGGAACTGTGAATGTTTTTTCTTATGTAGAGAAAGGGACTCTGCAGATGTTATTAAATTAAGAATCTGGACTGGATAAGATGATCTTGGATTGTCTGGGTGGATCATAAATATAATCAAAAGTGTCTTTATAAGAGAGAGGCAGAAACAGAAACAGAAAGCAATGGGCGGACTGAAGCTAAATGCTATGCTGCTGTCTTTGAAGATGGAGAAAGGGGCTATGAGCCATGGAATGCAAAGAATGTAACTCTAACATCTGGAAAAAGTAAGGAAGTGGGTCCTCTCCTAGAACCTCTGGAGCACTCCAGGCCTAGGGAAACTGATTTCACATCAGCCTAAAGGAAGTGTGGTCATTTGAAGAGAAATGCATTGTTTCAAGCCACCAAGTTTGTGGTGATTTGTTACAGAATACAGGAAACTAATGCACTAGATTTAAAAAGAATGGGAATTGAGTAGATTCTAACAAAATGGGCAACCTAACAGTGTGGATAAACAAGAAGCCTAGGTAATTGCAGTAATTAGTAAGAGAGAATAGAATTGATAAGGAAATAAGGCAGCTGATTCAGAATAAGCTGAAACCGGTAGCTAGGGCTGCAAAAGTAAGATCCAGAGTGAAAGGAGAGGCCAAGGCATTGGAAGACTTGATGGGTTAAAAGTCGAGTTTAAGTGAAAGTAAGAACTGAGAGATTTGGAGGAATAAAATTGTGTGGTAATCAATAATTATTACAATTTTAGAACCCACAGGTGGAGCCTTGCGTAAGGCAATGGAGAGGTGCTGAGGCTCTCAGACCGAGGGAGGTCAAGGAGCTGAGATATGAGAATGCTATTCTTGATTCTTCTACCTCTTGTTTTCTCCTAGTTTCCCTCAGATCATCTCAAACTAACACAAAGTTGCTCAACTACTAAAAAACAGAAGTTGCGTAGTTTGTTATATTTATTCAATTATTAAATATTGTTTAAAAGTATTTGAGATATTATGTACATTTTACCACAATTAAAAAAAATACATAACTATACAAAAAAAAAGTGTTTGGGATAGCAAGTTTATAAATTGACTATAAATATTTACAGGAATATGGAAATAACTGTTGCTCTGTTTTTATGTACAGTTCGGTGCTAATTTACTAATTAAATTCGTTGTATGAGCTTTCTTTTTCCTAAAGCTTGGTGTTCTTTTTGTTTTGCGTGGTTTTTCTTTAAGGCAATCACACAAGACGAAAACTGGCATCAGTTTTGTCTTCTTAAAATGTGCTAACCTATAAAAAGCAGAGTGAGAGGAGACTAAGAAGATTTATAAGACTAGTGAGATTTATAAGAGATGAGTAGGAAGTAAATAGCAGGGAAAGAAGCCCTTTAATAAAAAAGCCTTCTTATTATTCCTGGCCTTTTGAATTCAGTTCTTTGTGACTCATCCTAGTGATTACTGCCAAGAGTGAATTATTGTGCCCTAGTACACAAAATTGAGTTGTTATGGGTCAAGAAGTACTCAACATAGGATAGAAAGTTCTGTGCCCTTGTCTCATAAAAATAAGTACCGTATGTCATGAAAAAGGTGATTATTTCAAGTGTTATACATTTATAAGTTTTTAGGTAGTGTGTTTTGGGTCCTACATGTATCTGTTATATATCAGTTCTCCTCAGAATATGACATTTTGTCCATAGGTATTTGGGGGTTATGTTCAAAACTTCCAGATAGAACAGTAAGATTTAGCATCAGTATTCCTGGAGAATAATATCAAATTTCCTGATTTTTTAAAAATATAAACAAAGCTTACATTTTTTTTTTCCTTTTTGTCTTTTTTTCGTGACCAGCAACGGATTGCAACCCTCAGTGTCGTGCCTGTACCGGACCGGGACCAGCAACGGGATCGCAACCCTCGGT